>NW_027109908.1:1588726-1592083 GCF_000696795.3 Halyomorpha halys
TTTTATTACTTTATTATTTTAAATATTTTAATACTTGTTATATAGGGGAATTTGTTGATCAAATGAAATAGGGGTTGTGAAATAGAAGGTAAAGAAAAAAAAGGAATTAATCGAAAAACTTGTAGTTAGTTTGTAGACTGGTATTAATTGTAAAAGAAAACTGAGGGGGGGGGGAAACTGTTTTCTTTCTTTTATATTATATCATGTAAAAATATGTAATTTATATATGTCTAGTCACGGATTGATCAGTATTATGCTGTGTAATGTAGCAACCCGATGTATTTGGGCAGCATGAATGAATAAAGTATTTCTTTCTCCCTCTCTACTGTTTATAATATCTATCGAAATATATATATATATATATATGTATATCGATACAATATAATGCTCCTTGGCCCACTTTGCTGACACTTTCATAATTTAACGCTGTATCAGCTCTTGGTTAAAATCAATACGCTTGAGTACGTCCGTACTTCTAAGAAGCCGAGATGATTTGCACTTTCTCAATTTAATTTAATTCTGCGACTAATGTCTTACGAAGTATCATTACGTTGGATATCTTCCATGTAAGATTTCTGTCCCTGGATGATCGTAGGACTTAGTTATTAATATATGGATATAAAAAGTCTTTATTTAGGGGGAGGACAGTACTGCAAACTTACTCATTTGGAATAGTCGTTTTATTGCAATAACAGGTAATAAAAAATACCAAAGTTTGATTCCCTCACAACCCTGGAGCGCCTCAGGGTTAAATTTTACCTATTTGAATGCTCCTACCAACGACAGGAATAAGTCATACTAAAACTTGGGGCTGGCTTTTATGACAAGAATACTCAGTAATACTAAGTACTTTAAGAAAGAATGGATTTGTCTTTAACGTTTTCATTTTTTCAACCTCACAACCCTGCAGCGTTTCAAACGTCAGCCAATTCTAAAGAACCTGGATAATCGAAAAAATTAGTTCGGTTGGGGCACTGAGGCATTTCCGACGAATCCGCTTGAAACGTCTTGAGTTTAGCTAGCCGTAATTCGTTTTCGCATGGTTTACAGCCAATTGTTGAAATTCTGGAGTGTCTCGTATCTGTTTCTTCACATCCATTGTTGATTTGGTCAAACCTTGGTGAGTAAGGTAAAACTTAATTATGCCACTAACTTTCGCTGTATTATAAGTTATAATCATTATTCCAAAACTACTGCTCATCATCATATTGCAAACTATGAGAATTTTAGATGAAAATGCTCACAACCCTGAAGTATGTTGTGTTACCATGATACAGGGTTGTAGGTTGGCATGCTAGCGCTGCTACGTAGGTATTCTGGCTCTCAATTACCCCATACCGTAGAGGAAATATTTTTTAAAAATTTCTATTATCGAGTACTAGAATTATCAAGAACACATTTACTCAATTCGATTTTTAATTGAACTACTTTCATTTTTCTCAAAGTGCTAACATTTTCGTAGTTTATAAAATTTCGGAAAATAATTTTATTTCCATTATTTATTATTATATAAATATTTAAGGCAACTTCAAAATGTAATTACTTATATTCATCTTTTATGTATTTTATTGGCATAAAGAAGGTAGTTTGAAATATACCTAAGGATAAGTAATGAAAAACTCCAATCATTCAAATTATATTCAATGTTGTCATCAGAGATGAGCAAAAATGAGCCATAGCTATCATTGCCATGGATACGACCCTTATTCATGAATGAACCATTGATAAATAAATATCGTAACCATGGTAATTTTAGCTATTAGTGTCGTAGTTGCCCAATTCTAATAGTCATTCCCTTCTTAGGTTGCAGGGCCACTGATTTATTTATTTTTTAATATAATAATAATACATCTAAAAAACCTCCTGTTTCATGAAAGTAAGTTAATTGTTTCCGTGGGAGATTGTTAGTTAGATGTATATATATTATATTATTATATACAACGAATGAAGGGATAGGAATTTGCTGAGTTTTTAAAGCAATTCAGAATACCAGATTCAATCAACAGCCTGGTTTTATCTTATGTATTTCTTCTTATCAGGTCTTACACTGAAAACCACCAATACAGCCCAATTCTTCGTGAAATAAATTTTAACTGTATAAGCATGTGTAAAGCAGATGAGAGAAGAGCCTATTTTTTTGATTCAGAGAGATCATCTTTCTTTCTTCTCTTGAGAATTGAAGTTTTGATGGGCACATAACTTAAAGAAGTGGTTCCTTGGCTAGGGACGGAAGAATAGGAGAGACGAGAATGCTGAGGAAAACGATGCTTCCCTACTACCCACTTGAGTGTGTTCACTCTAAATTTTACTTCTAACTTAATATTCAATGGCCCCAATCCAAAATTATAAAATTAACCTAATCAAAATTATAAAATTAACAGCAAAAATCAAACCTGATTCATTTTGGCTAACCCCTTATAACCATGTAAATCATACAACAGATTCTAGTAATGTTTTCTCTTGTTCACTCTCCACAACCCAGTAAATTCTCCAATAAATTAATTTTCTTTCAATCCAACTATTTACAGTTCACTCAAAATAAACCAACCAGCACATTTTAAAGTGATGTAGGGACTGGACTTAAGTCGAAGTTGCACTTCAGACAACTAGTATGATATACTTTGAATAATCAATAGTAACAAATAATGATAGCGGATGAAGGGACATGAATTTGCTGAGTTTTTAAAGCAATCCAAGATACCAGACTCGATCAACAGTCAGGTTTTATCTTATTTTTCCTTCTTATCAGGTGTTACACTGAAAACCACCAATACAGCCCAATTCTTCATGAAATAAATTTTAACTGACCCAGGTGGGAATCGAATCCACAATCATTTAGAACTCTCGTTACAACATGTTCGGCCGTTTCATTCTCCTTAAAATTTCGGATTTCAGGATAAAAAAATTATTTCATTTCAGTGGTAAAATTAATAATTTACTTATTGAAAGAAATATAACCTATAACGGAATCTAAGATTTCAAAGGAATCAATACATAAATATGTTGATCACTTTTATACATCTTTAGGTACACTGGCAGTTAAAGAAGCAGTGACCTACAACTTGGGAAACCCAACCACAATCCGAAGGCTGAAGCCCGGCTGCTGCAGGACATCCTGTTATTTATTTTAAGTTCTATTTATCCAGTCAAGTATTTCTCTTAACCAACATTTTATTATATCTATGTATTAGTTTTGTTTTGGTAAAATGTATTTATTTGTTTGTTTTGCTGTAAACTGATCTACTGCTGTGACTATTATTTCTCTGGTTTCTCCTCACATTGCTGTCTAATAGTGAATTTGTTTAGTGGGTCACTGGGGAGGATCTGAGAGGGGGAATTCGGTAGAATTTGTCGATT
>NW_027109908.1:1592163-1599195 GCF_000696795.3 Halyomorpha halys
TTTATAGTTTTATTTTATAATTTTATTGTACCAATATATTTGTGTTGAGTTAATTGGTACTTACATCCTTTCCTTTTGTAGATCTTTTGAAGGAGCTTGAAGTAACTGGAGAGCATTGAGATCCCCTTTCATACTGCCCCCCCTCTCGTGTTGTATAGAGGCCTCATGCATTTAGGAGTGACCGTTCTCATTCTTTGAAACTAGCTCTTTGTAGGGTTTTGGATTAAATACAAATTTACCGAAAGATATATTTTTTTAGATTAATTTTTATTAATATATTCTTGTTTGAGAGTGGTTTAGTTTATTTAAAAAGAAATTTGATCATTTTTTTTTCAACTTTATTCTTTTCAAAACCTTCCAACGTTTCGACCCTCATGTCATTCTCAAGGATACCTACCAAAAGTTTTTTTAAAATTTTATATAACAATTTCATTATTTCCTTCGTTTACATACTGATTTCTTTGGCTCTACCTTTATTTTTATGTCATTTTCTTTTTTAAAATCTTAAAAATGCCGGCTAATTGCCTTTGCCCCATCTTTAAATAAATTAATCATTAAAATAATATCATAATAACATTATAAAATTTTTGTTTTTTAAAAATAAATTCCTACTTACATAACTTTTTCTATATAATTCTTTCTTAAACGTAAAACTTTTACAATCCACTTCTCTTCTTTCTTTCATTTACATTTGCAACCTTAAAACAGAACCTACCTTCAACAGGTTAGAACTCTGTTATCAGCTTATCATATAACATAATTTTTCATAAATCATTAATTTACATTTTCAATATAATTTAATTAACATTTATTACTAATTATTCTGCTTACAACACAAACATTTTTTAATATATTTAAAATCTATAATTAATTTTTTCCTATTTTATGTGTATTTCTCTTAAATATACATATACCCTCCTTTTTTATTTTTTAACATATTTACTCATTTATTCATACTTTTATTATTGCATATTTATTCCATATATTCATGTGTACTATTTAAGGATTTGAACATTTTTTTATTTCTCATCTTTTTTGTATATGATAATTACATATTTATTTTGCTTAAAATTTCTGAATAATGGTGGTTCAGTCCAGGCAATTAGCCGGCATTTTTAAGATTTTAAAAAAAGTAAATGACATAAAAATAAAGGTAGGGCCAAAGAAATCAGTATGTAAATGAAGGAAATAATGAAATTGTTACATAAAATTTAAAAAAAACTTTTTGTAGGTATCCTTGAGAATGACCTGAGGGTCAAAAGGTTAGAAGGTTTTGAAAAGAATAAAGTTGAGGAAAAAAGGATCAAATTAGTTTTTAAATAAAATATATTTTTTTATCTATTTAATACCAAATTGGCCTGGTATGTAAGGTATATATTTACAGATACATGGCTAATGTATTAGAGTGCTACCAATGGGTAGTTTCTCTACATGCCTGTATCACTTCATTTTGTATTACATCAATATTCAGGTCCCTTCATCCGTTATCATTATTTGTTACTATTGATTATTCAAAGTATATCATACTAGTTGTCTGAAGTGCAACTTCGACTTAAGTCCAGTCCCTACATAACTTTAAAATGTGCTGGTTGGTTTATTTCGAGTGAACTGTATATAGTTGGATTGAAAGAAAATTAATTTATTGGACAATTTACTGGGTAGTGGAGAGTGAACAAGAGAAAACATTACTAGAATCTGTTGTATGATTTACACGGTTATAAGGGGGTAGCCAAAATGAAACAGGGGAGATTAGGTTATTTTTATAATTTTGGATTGGGGGCATTGAATATATCACAAATTGAATTAGAAGTAAAATTTGGAGTGAACACACTCAAGTGGGTAATAGGGAGGCATCGTCTTCCTCAGCATTCTCGTCTCTCCTATTCTTCCGTCCCTAGCCAAGGAACCCACTTCTTTGCTGTGCCCATCAAAACTTTAATTCTCAAAGGAAGAAAAAAAGATGATCTCTCTGAATCCAAAAAAAAAATATAAAATAAAATAAAATAAAAATGCTCTTCTCTCGTCTGCTTTACACATGCTTATATTGACCATAAGGTGCGTTTATGATGTTTATTACTATTAAGCATTTGTTTATATTGCGGGAGGCATTTTTCGTTCATCACTGTCACTAGAAGCTTATCCCAACTAGTGTATATTCATCCCTCTTTTCTCAGTCTACTGGTGTACCTCAGGGTAGTATCCTAAGTCCTATTCTTTACATAATTTGTACAACAGTCATCCCAACTCATCCTAATTCTCTCCCCATTAATTATGCGAATAGTATATGTTTACTGTCAGGGTATAATGACCTGCTAATTGCATCCCAAACCCTCCAATCCCAAATCACTAACATTAATAAACAATAGTCAAAACTGGAGGAATAAAATGAACCCCAATAAATCTCATCAAATCACCTTTACTTTTCGCCCTAAACCGACTGTCCTACAGAATCGTTTAATATCCCACTCATCCCTTTGTACAGACCCGCTCTTGGCGGTTAAGCAATTAGTGCCAGAACTATGGTGATAAAAAGCAGTTATTTCAACTCAATATTTTATTACTTTAATTAAAACTATATATAATTACTAGTCAAAATTGATGAGTCTGCCAAGTATAGTTAGGGGGAATAAAAAATGGCTTTAGAGAACATAATTTAAAGTAAAGTGAATATTATAAAATATGAGCCCTAATTACTTTCAAAAGTTTCTATTTAAAAGGCTACATTTCATAAAAAAAAATATTTGAAAAATCAGTAGTCAGTGAATTTATTTCGAGAAATCTATCTCAAAAACCATTCAACGTACAGATGTCTATTATCACTCAAATTAAACCTAGATAAATATATTATAAAGTAGTGTATAACGTCTATCTCGGTAGGAGTATTAGTTTTAATGATATGCGAAAAAAATAATTCATAAAATGTTGATTTTTAGTTGATGGAAGGAAAGATTTAAAGTAGGAAAAAAAAAGATCTCAGAAACCATAAGACGTATATATGTCTGCCAGCAACTTCTATGCATCAAAAATGCACTAACTACTGATTTGTCAGTGCATTTTTTATGAAATTTTGTTTTTAAAAAAAGCTTTCAGCAAAGCTCGTTCACGGCATATAACTCTATTTTAACTCGTAAATGAGAAATTTATTTCAAATTTAAATATGTATATATGCACTTAAAATTAGTTTATTATTTCTTTTACTTAAAGTTTTTATTCACACCTTGTAATAACTGGATCGACAACGAGTGAGTTGGATGGACAACTCAATATCATTTAGTACAAAGCCTAAGAGGAGAAAAATGAGAGCTATTTCTGATTATTTTAATGAAAACTATGTATAATTACTAGTATAAATTTATGAGTTTGCCAAGTATAGTTAGGGGGAATCAAAAATGGCGGCTATTCCAAAATGGTAAAAAAAAATTTTTTTCATCCCAAGCTCTATATCTTTAAAATTTCATAAAAATCTACTGATTTGTCAGTGCATTTTTATGAAATTTTGTTTTTTAAAAAGTTGTATCTCGGGAACTATTAAACGTAAATAGCTCTGTTAGGGCTCATACGTTAGTAAATTTACTCTTCTTTTAATGGTGTTTTGTTAGTTTTCTAGTGTTGTTGGTAGTTTTAAAGACATAGAACTTGGGATGAAGAATTAATTTTTTTTTACAATTTTGAAACAGCCGCCATTTTTCATTCTCCTTACCTATACTTGGCAGACTCATAAATTTAGACTAGTAATTATACATAGTTTGCATTAAAGTAATTAGAAATTGGAGCGAAATAGCTCCCATTTTTCTCCTCTTAGGCTCCTGTACTAAATGATATTGAGTTGTCCATCCAATTCACTGGTTGTCGATCCAGTTATTGATAGGTGTGAATACAAATTTTAAGTGCATATATACATGTTGACATTTGAAATAAATTTCTCATTTATTAGCCGAAATAGAGTTATATGCCGTAAACGAGCTTTGCTGAAAGCCCGGGTCTGTGTTCGTGAGAGGAAAAGGAACGCTGGAAGACAGGTCGTTTGTCTTCTAAGACTTTAACCCAACCCATCAAAATGGAGTGGAGTCAAGTCTACCGCTTGCAGATATTCTACTAGTATTTATGTGTTTTCTTTTCAATATTTTTGTTTTTTTATAATAATTTATTTATTGTTATTTACAACTGTATACACATATATACAATAAGTAAATTTGCTGTAGGTGACATAGTGACATGATACAAACATGTGGAGAATCATGGATTTGTGTAGGTTCCCAATGGAGGACTAGGAATTTAATATCATACTAAGTATTTTACATTTCTCAAACCTGACTGTGCCAAATGGAATGTCACTCTACTAAGTGGCCTACATATGGTTTTATCAGCTCGTAGATTTCTTTTCGAGATTTCAAAGTTTCAAGTGGTTATTTATTTGTTTACTAGTTTCAGTTAATTTCAATTTATTCGTGTTTATTTTAGAATTAAAAGCCGACAACAAAAGTAAATATTTGTTTAAATTGCACCATCTTACTCGTCTCGAGCGATTTTGATTTAACTTGGTAAATCTATGTAAAATTAAGCGCTTGTCAAATATCAGTTAGGTCGTTGATAGTCAGAGTGAGCTTAAACGAGGAATTTTAAAAATATTTTGCCCTAACGTTCCTTTAATTTTGTTGATTTGAAATAACCATTATAATAATATAGTATAATAATTATAATACCACTTCTCATGTTTAGCAGTTACCCATTTTTTGTGGTTAAAATAAACCAATTAGAAAATGCACTATTTATCTTGAAGCAACGTTTCGCCCCACTTTTCAGAGCTTACAGAATGAAGGGAAACAGAAGAACTATTATACTAATAACTTCACTAGGGGTTTTCATGTTGTTGCGTTAAATGTTATAAGTATAGGATTGTGAACAACCCTATTTAAAGTCATGTTAAATGGTAAATGCATAAGAGCTCCTAGCGGATTGTCTGAGCAACTTGTTTAGTAACCTTTTCTTCCAAAACTTAATGTTATTGTTTACTCCTCAGTTTTCATTAAGATTATTACAACATACCTAAATTGATTGAAAAGTTGATCTTCTAACTTGTGAGGAAGAGAATCAAGATGAGCTAATTGACAACTGTCGTTACATTATTATTATTATTGTCATCCATTGCTCTATTAGTTATAAAAACATCCAAAACAATACTAACACAATCAAAACACAAACTAGGAGCGTGTAACCTAACACAACACAACAAACAAAACGGTGACGAGCTGAACTGGTCTGTCATTCTCCATTTAACAGACTCTCAATCATGTTATATGTTATATCGTTTTAACATGGTAAAAGAAGGAAATATTTCTCCATTTAACATAAGTTTTTCCATTTAGCACGCTTTGACATGTTAAACTGAAGATCATGAATACTCCTATTATAAGCCAACGTTTCTTCACTACTTTCATCAAGGTTTACAAAATGAAGACCATTCAATCGACTATTCAGTTGTAATATGGCTCGGATTTATTTTAGCTATAAAGATGGCCCATGTTTGTATCGAAACGTCGTCTTGCAAAACAAAAACTTCATAAAAAAAGTAATTTTGTCTCATTTATTCACTGTCTACAATCTTGGTATACCGTATAGTCAACCATATGTTAGGAGTATTCATTATGTATTAAATGTAAAATGTTTTTCTATGTTAAATGTTATAAGCACAGGATTGTGAGCAGCCCTATTTAAAGTCATGTTAAATGCATAACAGCTCCTAGCGGATTTTCTGAGCAACGAGTTTTATAACCCTTCTTAGTTATTAGTTATAAAAATATCCAAAACAATACTAACACAAACTACGAGCAAGTAACCTAACACAACAAAAAAAAAATGGTAACGAGTTGATCTGGTCTGTCTCATTCTCCATTTAACAGACCTAGTAACAGACTCTCAGCCATGTTATATGTTATATCATTTTAACACGGTATTATTTTTCCATTTAACACGCTTTAACATGTTAAATTAAAGGTCATGAATACCCTTGTTATCTCTTATTTTAATTATAATTAATTGCAATTATTATACTAGATAATATACAATTAACTCGCCTTAAAACCTTGTTAATTTGTTATTCATAATGGGGGGAAAAAAAAATATTTTTATGGAAATGCGCTTATTGCGTGTTAAGTTAATGGTTGAGTGGAATGTGCCTCCAGTTAAAGCTCTTAAATTTATGTGCTCATTAAATTTAATAACTCCGGGAATGAGGACATTATGATTTTATTGCTAGGCTTTTAATTGTATGATAATTTTCATGGAATAAAATTTAAAAGTTTATTTTAAAAATAGATTTCAAAACTTACATATTATTTCAATTGTGTATTTGGTATATGTGAAATATTATAATTTTAAAATTAAAATTAGTGTACATAATTACAACATGAATTGGATTTTGAGAAACCATTTTATTTTATTTAAAGAACATCCAGACCATAAATTAAAACACCTTGAGGCATTTCATATTTTAGAAAACCTCTATACTCTTGAGTATAACTTTAAAACTGATTTCGAAGATTTGAGTTTTTTTTTCCAAAACAATAGGTATTTTAAATAAACAATGTAGTGCATATATATCACTACTCTTTATTTCCGAAAATTAGTTTTTAGGCTGAGTTTCAGCCTAGAGTTGTTTTCATTCTATTCCAGTTTCTACATATTTTTTATTGTTTCACACTATTCTAGTTCCTTTATAATATATATATATTTTTTTCACACTATTATAGTTCCTCCATAATATTTTGTATTTTTTTCCATCTATCTAGTTCCTCCATAATATTTTTTTTTGTTTTCATACTATTCTAGTTCCTTCATAATATTTAAAATTTTTTTTTACACTATTCTAGTTCCTTCATAATATTTTTTTTTACTCCATCCAGTTCCTCCATAATAATTTTTATTCTTGAAGAAGTTTGTCGGGGGGGTGCGGTCAGCAAAGAACAACATAAATAAACAAAACCATATTTATTTATTTTATGCCGACGTTTCGACCTGAGTTTCAGGTCTTCA
>NW_027109908.1:1599365-1604712 GCF_000696795.3 Halyomorpha halys
ATTCTAGTTCCTCCATAATATGTTTTTTTTCTTCACAGTATTCTAGTTCCTCCATAATATTTTTTATTTTCTTCCATCTATCCAGTTCCTCCATATTTTTTTTTGTTTTTACACTATTCTAGTTCCTCCATAATATTTTTTTTTTTTTACTCTATCCAGTTCCTCCATATTATTTTTTATTTGTTTCACTCTATCCTGTTCCTCCATAATAATTTTTATTGTTTTCATACGATTCTAGTTCCTCCATAATATGTTTTTTTTCTTCACAGTATTCTAGTTCCTCCATAATATTTTTTATTTTCTTCCATCTATCCAGTTCCTCCATATTTTTTTTTGTTTTTACACTATTCTAGTTCCTCCATAATATGTTTTTTTTCTTCACAGTATTCTAGTTCCTCCATAATATTTTTTATTTTCTTCCATCTATCCAGTTCCTCCATAATATTTTTTTTTGTTTTCATACTATTCTAGTTCCTTCATAATATTTTAAATTTTTTTTTACACTATTCTAGTTCCTCCATAATATTTTTTTTTACTCCATCCAGTTCCTCCATATTATTTTTTATTTGTTTCACTCTATCCTGTTCCTCTATAATAATTTTTATTGTTTTCATACGATTATAGTTCCTCCATAATATTTTTTTTGACAGTATTCTAGTTCCTCCATAATATTTTTTTCAATCTATCCAGTTCCTCCATAATAATTTTTGTTGTTTTCATACTATTCTAGTTCCTCCATAACATTTTTTATACTATTCTAGGTCCACAACAATGTTTTTTTTAAACATATATATTTCTATATTTAAAAATAGATATAAAAAGAAATACTAAAGCTTCAGGTCTTGATTCATTGTTCGTTTACAGGTTTAGTACGTGTTTCTATTATATAATAATAAAGATGAATTATCGTCTTTAGGTCTTTATTATCGTAAACAACAACGTTCATACTTGAAAATTAAGACAACACAATCACAATTATTATATACATAAACGTTCAGTTTTTTTAGATAACAACACACAAGTTCTTCATAATTAATTGTAATTGATCATATGGCGAGAGGTTTCAAATGGGTTTGCCACTAAAACAAATGTAAAATAATGAAACTTTAAATGAATTATAATTAAAAATAGATTTAAAAGAAATATACTAAAGAAATAAAAATGTTGATAATAATTTCGACAATGGCAAACTCATTTCAAACACTCTCTTTGCAAACGTCAACTATTACCGCTGAAGACGTTAAACTTGCCACCACACAGGTTTTGAATTTAGCTAAAAATAGGTTAGAATTCATAGTCTGAGTAGGAAAAAATTACCTATAGTTGAAACTAATCGATTAAATTGTCATGGATACCATATTTATTTATTAATGGTTCATTCATGAATTATGGTCGTATCCATGGCAATTATAGTATTAGTTTGAACTATAGTAGAGGATGATCGGGTTTACTATCCTCTATAGAGAGCAGAGACCCTCACAGGGTCTGTCACTATTATTGATTTCCTCAAGCTTGCCAGCTGTTTTCATATGGATGCTTTGCAGTATGTTAAATTATATAATAAATAAATTAGAGCGAAAAATTATTATTTTGTTTTTTGGGCATTAATTATATCTCTTAAAAAAAACAATAAATATTGAGAGGGTTCGATAATGAGAAATGTTATCAAAGAAGAAGGACGTTACATAAGGTACTAGGTTAAATTAATCCTCTCCTCTGCTACTGAGCAGGCTCTCGAGGTAATTGGGTTGACTCAGCTAGTTTCCGATTGATCTGGCAGCAAACATTCCTTCCAAGTCCCTCTAGAGTTCTACAAGTCCTTATCCTAGTTCGGAAGGTGTCTCTTCCGGCTCGTCGGGTCCACTTACAGTCTCCTCTTGGGCCATTCTATCCACTTCTATCCAAGGAGAATCGCTGTTTGGTGAAGGATTGTTTCTTGTTTTTGAGCAATAAAAAGAATGATGTTATATTTTTTTTTCGAAAAAAATCAATAAAAAATGTTTTATGTTTGTTCATTAGTTTTGACTTTATAAACGCGTTTATTTTAATAACAGGGATGTATATGTATAGAGAAAAAATAAAAAAAAACTGTACCAATGCAATACATGCGGGGTAAGGGGCAGTACTTTGCATGGAAGAACTGTTACTTAACCAACGGTTGTGAAAGGAGGTGATTTGGTCAGAATCTCGCTCAGCCGCCAGATTTTTCTCCACTTTATGAAGCTGGGTAACTCACAATGTTGATTCTCGGCTATAGTAAAAGTATAAAACATTATCTGTCACAGCCGGATCTGAACTCGGGTCCTCGGAATTTGTAGCACAGAGCCTTGCCACTGAGCCACATAGCTGGAGTTATACAGTATATAAGAGATAAATGATTTAAATGTTTATCCTACAAAACGAAGTAAAAAAATCTTAACACTTGGCTTTGTTAGGGTGTCTTTTGTTAATGATATTTACCCACTTGCATCCCCAACCCATTTCAGGACAGCACAATCTTTCTCATTGTATTACTTCCAAATATCGTCGGTATTTATTGCCTAAAAATAAAACTAGGTTTTGTTCTTATCGCACGCCCTGTAATATACATCATTGGGGTATGTCTTGGCTCTATCTATTTCACATTCCATAGAATGGTCGAACAGAGTTATGGAATATTCTGTAGGAGACAAGCTGTACATAGTATTCTGTTGACATTAGTTGTACCTAGTATGTAATAGGGTCTGTAACTCTCTTTCAAATAAATAAGTATATTTCACACCACTCTGCGGTAACCAGCAGCCTGGTCCTGCTTACAGGACTTGAAATTTTTTTTTTTTTAAATCTTTTATTTTAACATTTATTTTTCGTAAAATCCTCAATTCTCCTTATTTTGTTACTAATAAAACCATCCATAAAGACCTAAATGTTCCATATGTAGCCGATCTAGCCCGAACCCGATATTATTCCTTCCATAATGAACTCCCTAACCACCCAAACCCACTAGTTTCTAAACTTGCTTCCTCTTCCATTCCTGGCAATCCTCCGAGGCGCCTGAAAAGAAGATGGCCTCGTGACCTTGTATTGTAAACTGTTTTTAGAGTTCTACTACTGGGTAGTTTCTCTGCATGCTGTATCATATCATTATGTCATTATGATCAAATTTACTTGTATTTTTTATACAGTTGTAAATATCAATAAATAAAATAAAACATTTATTTATATCAAATTTCAAGTTTTTTATACCTGGCCTTCTCTGGCATAATGAGTGAAAGCTAGTGTATTAAGTTGGAAATCTATTCCGCGGGTCAGTCAAGAAATAAATTTTTATCTACTCAGGCCGAATTCGAACCGGCATCGCTTCTGCTTCGAGTCAGTTTAGGCGCCATTAAAAATAAGTTAAAAACGTTTACCATTTAACTGGAGGTTAGTAAACTAAATATACATCAATTTTTCGAACGTTCATATATTGAATTTTGATTAAAGCTCCTTAATTTATTAGAGCCGTCTTTATTTTATTACGATAAACTGTGAAACAACAAATGAAAGATTCGAAACCTTTCGTCAACGAATGATGATTTAAAGCTGACTACGCCACAATTTGTAATATCCATGCTATTTCATGATGGTTGCCATAGATATATATCATTTGTTGTTTTACTTTTGTATTATTGCAAAAGTATTTTAGTGAATTCCTCTCTCCTTTCCAGCCATTTGATTCGTTTACGCTTTGGCCGAATATGATGAAGGGAATTGCATTTATAAGTGAATATAGCCTACCGTATCCCTGTACGATACCTGGTGCAGGTAGGAGGGGACCGAGATGAAATTGGTTCGAAACTGATACGGTACAAGTTTAATGATAGCCACCCCCTATCCTCCTCTTCACGATCAATAATTTAATCTTCTTCTCCTTTCTCTGTTTATTAGATTTATTTTCAGACTGAATCCTCTTCGTCTTTCTCCATATTTCCACTGCGGACTATATAAATTTTCATCTTCTTCGCACAGGCATTCGTATTCTTGCCTTATGTTTTCTCACTAAGTTACCTCCTAACTTAGTTTAAATTGGTTAAAGTCGTTACAGAGAAGATTTATCGTCGTATTAAAAGTTTTCTTAGCCGTTTCTTCGGCGCCACTGGCTAAGAACGGCATAAATATTCGATTCCTTATTTCACTAAAAATTAACGAAAAGGAAAACCATACTAATTTTAGTTATGAAATGAGCCAATTCGAATTAGAGTATTTATTTTTTCCTTTTGCATTGTTTTTCAAAATACTTAATACTTGTGTTGAAGCGGGTTGTATCCTTGATAATTCTGCTTGTCCAAAAGGCTTCGACAGGCTGCTGGTTACCGCAGAGTGGTTTGAAATATACTTATTTACATACTAGGTACAACTAATATCAACAGAATACTATGTACATCTTGTCTCCTATAGAATATTCGATAACTCTGTTCGACCATTCTATGGAATGTGAAATAGATAGAGCCAAGACCAATACAAAACCAATACCCCAATGTTTTATATTACAGTGCGTGCGATGAGAACAAAACCTAGTTTTATTTTTAGGCCATAAATACCGACGATATTTGGAAGTAATACAATGAGAAAGATTGTGCTGTCCTAAAATGGGTTGGGAATCCATGTGGGTAAACATCATTAACAAAAGACACCCTAACAAAGCCAAGTGTTAAGATTTTTTTACTTCGTTTTTTAGGATAAACATTTAAATTATTTATCTCTTATATACTTTATAACTCCAACTATGTGGCTCAGTAGTAAGCAATTTATACTGTTACTTTAACCGTGAGTCAACATTGCGGGTTACCCCAATTTATTTTGAATGAGAAAATATTAATTAATTAAACTTATAGCAAAGAATAAAATTAACTAGAGTATTATTTTTTAAACACTTGCACTTTTTTTTTTTAATTTATTTATTTATCTCTGCTGTATCCTATAGACATATAGAGCGGATTGGCTTAATAAGTGCACCAGCAAACCAAATATGAGTAAAAAAAAACACAAAAAACAATAAAATAATAAGAAAGAAAAAAGAAAAAAAATAGAAAAAATGCTTAGTGAAGAAAAAATACAAAGATAATAAAAATAACAACATTTAAAATATAATAATCATGAGAAATAGTTGACCTTGGATGACTTATACGAGGAAAAGATGATTGGGGGGTGCGGTCAAAATAAAACAAAAATAAGTTGAAGTAACTTATTCAATCGTGCCAACGTTTAATTGGCAGGAATTTCTAGCAAGAATTTCTAGCCTTCATGAGGGTTAAGAACAGAACAAGATAACAACGAATTAATACAAAAAAGAAAATATAAACAGAATAACATAAAGTATATAATT
>NW_027109908.1:1604879-1617886 GCF_000696795.3 Halyomorpha halys
TTTTTCAAAATCAAGAAATTTTTAGTTGTTTTCTATTTTGTTAATTATATAATATGTTGATCTGTAATATATCAACCGTTTTTTATTTTTTCATAATATCTACAAAAAAAAAAATAAAAAATTATGGATTGTATTTTTAAGTCATATTAGATTTGAAATATTGTTATTTTTTTTCTCATTTATTAGTACGTGTACATGAAATACTTAGGACCATAAAAAATATTAGCTGTTAAACATATTTTCTTATCTGTATATGATTTTAGATATATAATATTGTTTACCTAATTCCATCTGAGTCCTATCGTTGCACCATCTCTTGTACTCGAAATATCTCCCGATGTCAAGGTTAATTGAGTTGTGAACTGGCCCGAGAACTCTATCTACCGTATAATCTTCAGATGTTCTGATCTAACGCTTCTGTGTCCTAGCAAACTAAACATATTCATCCGCCAAGTTTGATTAGCTGGGGTGACCGCCTTTTGATCGTAATCTGAGGCTGAACTTCAAATATTTTATATTCATTACGAGAAGAAAAATAAATAAATATTATTTAGATGTTAAATTCTGAAATCCTGAAAATGGATACAAATATAAGTAAAAATAAGAAAAAATAGAAAACAATTGAAAAATGTCCGTTTGCTGTTTACTTCTGTTAAAAGTAAAAAAAAAAAAGATAATAAATGTAAATATATGTGACTTCGTTGCCAAATCTCAAAAAAGTAGTTCCTTAGAAATGCCTCTTAGACGCACATTATAACGAACAATGAAATAAACTTTATTTTTTATTTATTTATTAAAATGACAGCTATTGTATGAAGTGTGCCTTCAACCTAATGCCAGGCACTCCTTCACTTTTTAATCGCTGGTTAGATTTTAGTGGACTGTATAAAATTGTGATAAATAAAACATAATTAATTTTAACGAAAAATCTATGGAAATAAATTTCAGTTGAAATAGGAGGTGGTCGAAACAGCAGATGTGTTATTTAATTTGAATAATTGGTCTATGATGGAATGACGTTGATGATGATGATGGAATTGTATTGATAGGAAGACTTCCTCCATGGCTCAGTTATCCTCTCTTCCATTCTTGATTTCCTTCCTCCTCCTCCTCCTCTTTTCCGGGAGAGACTCCAAGGTGTCTCTACTCACTCATTTTTCTGGTAGAAGATTGATGTAGAGAAATAAGTGGTTGCTTCTAGCCTAGGCTCGCTACCGAGTGTGAGTATGAGTGCTATTGTTTTATCGGCCACATGGAGCTCTGGTGTTAAGATTAGCCACATGATTGTGGTTGTTTCAAATCTTCCATTTGAACGGAACAGCTATATAAAAAAATACAATAAGTAAATGTGATATATTTTTCAGAATACATGATAATCTTAAGAAGGGACTACTCTATGACCATATCATTGCTTTAAATTGGAAGTTCACGTAGCCATCTTCTATTCAGACGCCTAAGGTTAAGAGATTAAGAACTAATGGGTTGGGCGGGTAAGGATTTTGAAGTAAAAGGATGTGTATCTATTTCGGGCGAAATCATCAACGGATGTGATGTTGAGGCCTTTGTGGATGAGGTTATTTCTCATTTATGGAGGATTTTGTATTTTAAGAATGAGATACTGGAAGAATGGTTGACTCCAAAGCTCCATGCCTTCATTATATCTAAATAAGTCTAATTGTTATAGTGTATAAGTTTTTTTTGTAATGATGGGGAAACTTAGAGCGTTCGTAAAGTAGGTTTTTAGTTTAATTTTGCATTTCATAGTTATTTAAAAAAAAATATTGAAAATTCTTTTAACAGCAAAATATCTCTAAATCAGTGTTCTTTCTTTACGTCTAAGTGACGTCACATATAAAACCATCAGCGTTTTTCTTCTGTTGCTACGCATACAAAAATTCTTAGTTTTAAAAACTAATATTAAGAAGCAATCTTGTACCTGTATTAAAACATATATACTTGGGTTTCTGAATTGACTCACAATAATTTTTTTTTATGTCGTAAAATACCTTATTCATAGAACATATTAAAATACTGTTGTATTATTGCTATATAATATATCTGTAATTGTTTTCTTGTCGTGTATATATTATTACCTACTACATTACTAGTATTGTACCGATTCATTACTACAACATTTTTACATTGTTCAGATGTGTTATCTAATTGTGTAAAGGCTTGTATGAAAATATAAAATAGTTAATAAGTTTTGTCGATAAATTTGTTACTTTGTGAGATGGGTGAATTTTTTTATCTGATTTTTGATTCTTTGCGAATTGAAAATTTTGAAGGGAGTAGGGTCTAGGAATTTATTTTCTGAATCAGTTATATTTTCATCATTAAAAATAATCTGCCAAAATGGAAATTAATATTATTTGTTAAATTACTGGTCATGTTTCGTTCATTTGACAGCTAAAGTACTCATGATCGTTTTCTCAAAACCTAAAAAGGGAATGGCTGAGTAAAAGAGCCCGGATTCATGGTTCAGCTACTCGATTCGTATAATTTCATGAAACAACTTCTTGGAAAGAATAAGTTAGTAGCGTGACTAGTTGTGTTCGATTAGCCCTACCATATGTATGCTAGTTGTTGTACGTCACGTTAAAAATTAAGATTATGCCTGCGTGAGATCAGTGTGTAGGGTTATTCTGGAAACGTACAATCGATATAGATTAATACTGTAAGAAGTGTGTTTGTCATAGTGTGGAAGAACTTTATGCGTTGGTCACCTCAGAAACGCAGTCGGGAAAATTTGTTACGTTGCTAATCATATCATGATTACTTTGATAACAAATATTCCGAAGTAATGAAAGTCAAGTAACATATGAGACTAACCCTAGTAAATCCATTTTTTAAATATACTCAGTGTCAAAATGTTAGACACACTTCAAAAATTGTTATTCCTAAATCAATTAAATCAAATCATTTTAATGTTGTTAAACTCATTTGAATACTCTGTGGCCTTTCCACCACCATTTATAAATTCAAAAATTCTGTTTTGTAATGAATCGTACAATTGTTTGATTGATTCTTGAGGTAATTGAAGCGAGAATTGCAGATTTCAAATCCTCGATTGTTCGGAATAAGTTGAGTGTTTGCGGCTTTAGCGCACTTGCTCAGCCTCCACTGGCTCATTACCAGTGATGCAGCGAGAGGGATGCGCTGGGATCTTTTGAGCTCGATTATGTAAATATTGTATATATTATTTTATCATTATGTTATTTTATTTATTCATTTTTCATACAGATAGTTTGATTATGTTCTTGTTTATTCTTTTGTTTATATATATTTTCAGAGAGTTGTTTTTTTTTTTTAATTTTTTTTATAATTTTAGTATGTATGAGATCATTCATCACTATTCCCTATTGCCCACAACTGTGTGGCAGATTGTAATATCTATCCATAAATAAATCTATCAGTAAAAAAAAAAATCGATTGCTCCGAAGAATAGACCCTTCTTAAAAGAGCTCCCCAAACATTTTCGATAATGTTCAGGTAGGGAGAGACAGTAGGCCAGTCTAATTTGGCAATATTGTTGCAAGTAAACCAGTCTTGAATAATCTTTGCTGAATTTATTGGGCATTATCTTGCTGGAAAACTGATGTGCCTTCAGACATGTCATTAAAAGTCAACTTTTGTTTTTCTAATAATTTTTTTTATTCAGCTGAGTTTACTCTTGATGACCCCTAGTTTCTAACCTTGCATCCTCTTCCATTCCTGACAATCCTCCTGAAAGAACTTTACGCCTGAAAAGAAGATGGCCACGAGACCAGCTAATGTAAAATGTCATTAGAGTGCTGCCAGTGGGCAGTTGCTCTACACGCCTGTAACACTCCATTTTAACTAAGACCATATTTACTAAATGTATTATGTAATATACAGTTGTAAATTACAATAAAGATATTAAAAAAAAATGTTGATGAAACAAATACCAAATTTCTTTATGATTTTACGTATTTTGAAAATAATACTAAAATCCATCTGAATTTTTTTCAACACTAAAGATGACTTTCTTCCTTTCCTCTGTCCATGATATGACATTACGAGCAAAGGCCATTCGGGCTAATTTGTGACGAGTACTCAAAATTGGCTTTCTTTTCAATTTTTTTCTATTGTTTTTACATTTTTAATAATCTCTGGACATTCCTTAGTATTGTTTGAACTCCAGCTTCTTCAGCAATTTCTCTTGCTGTTTTACAAGAGTTGGATGCGATTCGAAGAATAGTTCGTTTCTCTCGTAATGTCAAAGCAGGGGGCCTCCCAGTAGAACGGTTGGTTCCATATATCTCCCCGTGCCGAATAAACTTCGCGACCGATGAAATACTCCGCTTGATTTGGCGGGCTATTTCCTTACAAATCATCCCGTCTTCGTGGAGTGAAGAAATCAAGCGGCGTTCTTTTTCGGAGAAATATTTATTTTTACCCATAACTCACGTTCTAAGGTCTATTTTGAAACAAATTCAACACTGCACTAAAGTAGAAATGATATTTTAACGATTTCAATTCCAGAGGATTAATAAAATAGTAAACAACAAGTGTGCCGATCATTTTGGCGCATATAAAGTATCAATATTTACTGATATTGGATTTAAATCATCCTCAAGCTCTGAGAGGATTGTCCCCATTTCAATATCATAACTTATACTTTTAACTGTGTTAAAAATAATATCATTAAAAAATAAAGAAAACGTGAAAAGTTTTTTTTATTTTAATGGAGTTGTCTAACATTTTGACATTGAGTGTTGGTGCGCTTTTGGCTGGTGTACTGTTGCGAGACGTCCTTTATCATGGTTTAAGTTTTTTGTGCAATTTACTTGTTCATACCAAAATATTTCTGGTGAAAAAGTTTTTTATTCCTAATTATTTACTTTAACACATAGGTTTTTACTAGAGGAGACATTTAATTTTAGTTAATAGGACAATTCTCATAATTAATATGCAGTATATTTATATGCATTTATTAAACAATAAACATAGAGCTTATTGTTTGGTTGTTTAGTGGCGCCAACCTTCATTGGTCATCAACGCCATTTATATTTTATTTAATTTTGCTAATATTCCTTAAATTTTATTTATTTTTTAATTTGATTATTTTATTTATTTTATTTTTTTTCCCCCTTCCGATCAAGTTATATTCTTTTCAGTAAATTTTGTGATTTCAAAAACTGAAACACCAATTCTATTGCCTTATCATCGTCTCCAAGGGTTTTTGAGATATCTTGGCTTAGTCCCTAGCTATTGAGGTGTGGTGTATGGGCATCGTTGGAAAACATGGCTTATTGTTAAATTGTTATTGCAATACTGGCAGTTCGGAGGCGTTTCTTTTGAAATAAGATATGAGTGGGTGAGCCTCGTGTGACCTATTCTCAGCCAAGTCAGTACAAATTCCTCATAGAGCTTATAGTGAATCCTTATAGTAACATCTCTTAATAAACCATCCTTCTATGAGTATTAATATTTCTTAAATCTCTCTGTATATAAAATTAAAATAGAACCATTTTTCTTTTTTCGGTTGGCTCTACAAACTTGTAGAGCTTTGGCCGCCCAAACCAGCCTTCTCCACACCTGCCTATGTTTGGCTACTGCTTTCCAGTTTGCTGCATGTAGCTCTTTACCATGTCTGTCGATTTTGTCTATCTATCTAGTTTTAGGCCTCCCACGTGGTATCTTGCCAACTATGGTGGCATTCATTATGGTTGTGTTGGCAGAAAAAGTTGTGTTAAATGGAAAAAATGTTCCTTGTTTCACCATGTTAAAATGATATAACATGGTTGAGAGTCTGTTAATAGGTCTGCTAAATGGAGAATGACTTCATGCAACAGACCAGTCTGTGTTTTCATTGTTTTAGTGTTATTTCATGAACGTTTTTAAACAAGACAATCAGTAGCCAAACTTTCACTTAACTCTACTTTTCACTCACTTTAGGCATGTTGTAATAAATTACTGTAACCCAAACATAAAAGTAAACAATTACAAGAGGCTTTAGAAGGAAAGGTTATAAAACAAGGTGCTCAAAAAATTATAACAATGAATAAATTCCTTGCGCCTACTTCAATGGTAGATGTAGGACTTGTCTTAATCTCGTAAGGTGAGATCTAACAAAACAAAAATAGAGCGTTATTAATCCTGTGTATTTTTAATAATATTTACCATCACTCCAATTCATTGCACATTGTTCAGTATGCTATCAAGTATGACCATGGAAATACTGAGTTTTCAAGTAATTTTTTTAGTAAGTTTAAACTTGGTCAAGCTGCTAGGAACATTACCACAGCGTTGTTATAATCTTTTGTTTTAAATTTTTCAGTTCTAGGGTTGAAAAGTTGATAACACATTTGAATAAATGAGGATAAATATCTTGAATAAAAACGTTTTGATTGCATTAAGTTGTTTTTCTAAATAACTTTTACTGTGAAAACTGACCAACACCCAATAACATAAGGTTTGCTTTATTTATAATCTTAACATTTTCTTGAGACTGGTAATTTTTTAATAAATATGGTAATTCAAACACTATCCATTATAGTCTCGAATTCTTTGAGACTATAATGGATAGTGTTTGAATTATTTATTTAATAAGGTTTGCTTTTAATATTTTTTTTTTATTCAAGCTAGGTTTTTTTTTTTCAAAACGTTAAAAATAATTAATTTTTTATTCGGAACACTATATCTTTACAACTATCAACAACAATAGAAAATCTAAGAGAGCATAATTTAAAGTAGAGTAAATTTGCTAAAATGTAAGCCCTAATAGAGCTATTTATGTTCAATAGTTCTTGAGATATGGCCTTTTAAAAAGCAACATTTCTAAAAACTCTACTGAAGTATACTGATTTTTCAGTACCTTTTTTTTTTTCTTTTTTTTTTTTTTATTGATAGATTTATTTATTGATAGATATTACAATCTGCCACACAGTTGTGGGCAATAGGTAATAGTGATGAATGATCTCATACTTACTAAAATAAGTAAAACAAAAAAAAAAAAAGATAAATAATAAAAAGTTAAAAAAAAAAAAAAACAACTCTCTGAAAATATATACAAACAAAAGAATAAACAAGATGAACATAATCAAACTATCTGTATGAAAATAAATAAATAAAATAACATCAAGCAAGGTTACATAAGTTTTTGAAACATTAATAATATGATTTTTGGAAGATAGTCCAGGTGGCGGATAAGCGCCCACTTTCCAGGACGAAGATACATTGTTTTAGCGTTATCGTTAATAGTTTCTTTACTATTTTGTAGCTTGATTATAGCTCCAAATGTACTCCTACATTCTACACCATGCGGTCAACTATCTTCTTCCAATATAAAATTAATATTATACAGTTGATTTTTTCAGGATTTGCGTGTTTTTTACACCAATTTTACATATTTTGGATTTTTAGTGCTATATTTTGTTTTTTGTACTTCGCGTTTTTGGTTTTTTACTGTACAAAAATCTGACATCTTTTTATGATGAATCTATTTTAGAACCCTACACCTAGTCCATAGGGGTAGTTAAGTACACACCCGTATCGCTTTATATTCTAGACAATTCAGTAACTACCCCATTATCCTCGATCTTCCAGTTCTGTCCCGCATCCTTTTCTGCTCTTGTTCTCCTCCCCTTCAGTGCTCCTGATGGCTGTTCCTTATTGATTACGTTTGGCGCCGGGTTGACCGCCACGGCTCCCTCGTCTGGCGCCCATCCTTCCATGTCTTATCGCAGGGTGATGTCTTTTCGGTTCACTTAGGTAATGGTCTACGCAATTCTGTCTTATAGTGGTGAAATTGGAAAAACAACAAACAAATAATATTTAAGCTACGTAATCTAAATGCCTTATTAACGTTTTATTGCATATACATATTTCTTAATTAAGTTATTTCTCTGAATTCTAATGGAATATTGATGTTGCACCCAGAACTACATCGACTTTGTTACGACTCCGTAGTTCAGGTTTTCAGTTCTTTTGTTGGTATCTTTAGATGCGTTCCCATCTGATGGTCCGCGATTTGACGTAACACGTATTTTTGTTACATTATTAAATGAATTGAAGTGAATTATTCTGTTGTAGTAACTCTGTTTAATTAAATTTATCATCGCTGCATCATCAGACATTCTTAACATCATTATTTCCTCCAATTACACATTATATTAATTAACGACTGCTGTTATTTATATATATTTAAGACTAATTAAGGAGATCAGATTAATTTATATAATTTGAAATTGGAGGAAATAATACAGTTTAGAGTACCTGATGATGGGTCGAAGGCACCGAAACGTTGTAACAGATGAATTAAAATAAAGAGAGTTATTATAGAAGTGTAATTCTCTTAAACTCATTAATAAATACACAACTCATCCAGTAACTAAACCTAAAAAATTAATATTTTAGTTATGATTTATTATTAAAACTTTTAAATAACTATCTTACCTAGTGTTTTTATTTCAGGTACAAGTTTTAACGTGCGAATACTCAATGTAAACGACTATAAATGGACTTGTAAGCATCCTAATTTAAAAATATTTCCCGATGCCCCCCTTTTTACTTTTTTAAATTGGTTTGGGTTATGGGCTTATTTTTTCTTTTTCTTTTTTTTTCAATGATTGGTTATTTATAGGCTGCTATATTAATTTATTACTTATTTTTTATACTGTCCATTTCTGATCTAGGAATGTGTCATAACCCTACTCTCCTTATAAGCAAAAGTGATGCTAAGGGGTGGGGAACAAGCCACGCTCCTTGAGACAACTTTATATTAATAGAGATTTCATACATTAATATAGTTATCTATAAATTTATTTAATCGCAAATGTGAAGGGAATAGAAGTTATAGTAATTTGTATTTCCGATAATTTGGTGTATCTATAATAAAAATCCATTAGTACGTTTTCGAGAAATTCGTGCTTCTTTATCTGTTCTGTTCAGACTCTTTTCAATGTGAACATAGTTTTTTAATGAAAACTATGTATAATTACTAGCCAAAATTGATGAGTCTGCCAAGTATAGGTAAGGGGAATAAAAAATGGGGGCTGTTTGAAAGCGATAAAAAGAAAAATTTCATTCGGAGCTCTATATCTTAAAAAGTAGGAACAACACAGGAAAACATAAGAGATCGTCATTTAAAGAATAGAAAATTTGCTAAAATATGAGCCCTAATAGAGTTATTTACGTCAAATATTTTTCGAGGTATAGCTTTTAAAAAGCAACGTTTCAGAAAAATGTATGGGGCGGACTGAAAGATCAGTAGTTAGTGAATTTATATCTCGAAAACCATTTGACGTACAGATTTCTATTAGCACTCAAATCAAAGCTAGTTTAATGAGCTATAAAGTAGTTTATGATGTTTATTCTCGTAGGAGTAATAGTTTACATTAAATTTGCTAAAATAAATTGATTTATAGTTTTCATTTGCCAAATTTATATTCTTATGTGAATATCATAAACAAATACTACCCCTATGAAGATAAGTGTCATAAACTACTTTATAGAAAGTTCAGTTTCCTTTATTTTGAGTGTTGACAGGCATATGTGTGTCTTATGGATCTAGAGATTTTTTTTTCAAACATTTTATACGAACAACTAAAAATTAACATTTTGTGAGTTTATTTTGTCAAATATCATAAAAACTACTACTCCTACAAAGAAAAACTTAATTAACTTTTTTGTAGTAAATTTAACTAGCTTTAATTTGAGTGCTGGCAGACATCTGTACGTTAAATGATTTCTGAAATGAAGTTTTTCATAAATCAAACTTATTCTACTATTCCTACGAAGGTAAAGCTCATAAACTTCTTTATAGTCCATTAAACTAGCTTTAATTTGAGTGCTAATAGACATCTGTACATCACTTAGTTCCTGAGATATAGATTTCTCAAAATAAATAAACTAACTACTAATCTTTCAGTTAATTTTTTTGAAATTTTGCTTTTTAAAAAGCTCTATCTCGAGAACTATTGGACGTAAATAGCTCTTTTAGGGCTAATCTTTCAGAAAATTTACTCTTCTTTAAATACTGAATCTCTTAGATTTTTTAGTGTTGTTAGTTTTTAAGATATAGTGCTCCGAATGAAAAAGTTAAGGTTTTGAAACAGAAAATTGGGGTGAGATAACAGCCTTTTTTCCTTCCCGTCTCTTGCACTATATAGGTAACCGACCATTTCTAAATCAGAGTGGTGAGGTCGCCCTGGCTGTTCACTAGCTAGAATCGAGATTGCTAAGGTGACGCCTCAGCAATTCTTCACAAGTTCTAAACCCCAAAATATTAATATAGCAGTACCAGTTTATTTTTTGTCATAAAAATTGTCTCACACCATCATATTATTTACCATACATCTACTGGACTAAATTAGATAACAGTTAAGTGATACGGTTATAATAAATTGGAATAACCCCTTATAAAGTAATCTGTTAACAATTAAATTAGAAAAATTAATCTAGTAATTAAAGTTTTTATTCAATTTTTGTAAAAGATTGTTCAATGATAAGCACTAAATTTAACTATAATTAAAGATTTTATGAATAACTAACAATAATTTTTATTGTTTTTTTCTGTATTTTTTTTAATTCTTTAGATTAAATTTATTTTCCCTTAATTATTTTTATTATTATTTTAACGCACTCGTTGTTTATTAAAATGAATTGTTTAATAATTTTGACCTAAGTACACTGACTCAGGAAACCCGTAGACGTTAAGTCAGCATGTGGTCATATAACGACCTTAGTTTGCCTAAGGTCTTATTTTTTTATTCTTATTTCCATCAGGGATGGTTATAAACTTTTATAGCAAATTTAAAGATATAGCTTTGGTGTATATACTCGTATATTAAACGTCGAGTATAATATCCATAGATGGCTCTATGGATTTTTATAGGCTTTATCTCGTTGCACTATAAGATGATTTTAAGAACCTCGTAGAATAACACTTTTAAAAATTATTATATTTGAAGTAACTAATAAACAATATGTTATTTTTTATGGCGAAATCATTAATATGGCTTGTACAATTGTTTAGTTCAATCGCTTCCAGGATATTTTAAATATAAAACATACATATCTATCAATAATTAAATATTGTCAAGTAGGAATCATTTATGCTAACAATGTATAATAATATCATCCTAATAATTAAATTTTAATGATTATTATCAATTGTTAATTGATGTGTTATATATTTTACGCACGGCTTTCTTCGGACTATTTATCAAGGAGAAAGTTAAAATTGATTTAACCAAGTTTTAATTTTTTTTTCTAATTTAAGGCTGATTAATTTCCTAATCGATTCCTAAACATCTTTAATCTTATTTTATTTAAATCAACTGTTTAACGATTTTCTTATTTGTTAATATACTCTTACTTATTTCTTACATGTCAAACCTCTTGTTGATAAACAAAATAATAAGAGAGTTATAAAAATAAGCATATACTTATATAGTTAAATTAAATGAAATAATAAATTAAATTTTTATGAAACGAATTAGTTTTAATAGTGTCTAATTAAAAAAAAATAATCTTAGATAAATTTATTTTAAGGGTTTAAAGCCTGAGGTTGTAACATAAAGATAGTGTGGGAAAAATATTAAAAGATAATTTTGTTTATATTTAAACAAAAATTTTACTAATCATAAAAACAAATATGTTTTATGTTTTTATCTATATTTTATTTAAGATGACATTAAAAATATTAATCAGAATTCAATTCAGTAGTATTTGTGGGTAACGAAATGAAAAAATTAATATATATTAATATATACTACTTCGACGGGTAAACGTGTGAGGAGGAGACTGAAACTTAGGTGGATTGCATAAATCAAGAATTGCATTTTTAATCAAGAAGGATTTTGGACTGGCTTTATTAGTTTAATGTATGTAGGCAGCAATTATTATAATCGGCATTGAACCGTCGGGTTCGTTAAGCCTTTTATTGTTATGTTTTTTTATCAAGTACCTGTTAATGATTGTGATGTAAGGCGATGTTTTTATAATTTTTGAGCAACCGTTTACTATCTTTAAAGTTTGGGAATTTTTTCTTTATTGTCATCATCGTATTTCCAACGGCACCGAAACATTTCAATTTGGAGAATAATTCCGCGAGTTTTAGCGAATGTTTTCAATTTGATCTAGGGAAATGTAAAAAAAAACAACACTAATTTTAGGAAGTATATATATATAAGGTATATACTATTTGTATACATCGGGACCTGTCCGTTTCTTACTTCAGGTATCCCGAGTGTATGTTGATTTTTTTATATAATTAGTGAAGAACAAAGGGGGTTTAAAACGTGAGACGTTTCTGTCAAAAAACATGTATGTATATTTTCCCTTAAGTTCAAATTTTAATTCCCTAAAGGGAAATTATGGGGTAATTCAATGAAATTATTTTAATATGATATAAGACAGAGAAAATCATGGGGTCTCATAGATAATGGAATAGTGGCTTATCTGGTGACGCCTTCTACCCGCTTCCCGGTGCAGGTTCAGCGGTGGGCGAAATGGTGAAAACCACAAAATCGCTTCGTCCTGTGTTCGTGAAAGACGGTTGCTTCTTCCTCAGAGGATGGCCAGCATGTCCTGGACTCTGGCGTAAAGGTAGGGGTAGGCCAGGTCCTAGCTTGCATAGTGCATAGGCTGGGGCGGCATTGCAGTCGCGGCGTCTACGGGGTCTTCCGGTGTCCGCGGCAAGGGGGGCATAAGAAAACCTCCGACCCCGACTTTATATAACCTCAAAAATTATGCGAAAATCAGATTATGTAAATCCGACACAATTAAAAAATCATAAATACAGCCTCTAGTGTTTCTTAACTCCACTTAATGACCTAGATTCATTACATTATAATTAAAATTAGCTATATATGTGTGTTTAATTATATTTATATATTATTTTTTTAGATAAAATAGATCATTATTTTTATCATGAGGTGTAGATAGTTGACCGTAGATTAATGCTTGAAGAAGTTTGTCGGGGGGTGCGGTCAGCAAAGAACAACATAAATAAACAAAACCATATTTATTTATTTTAT
>NW_027109908.1:1618169-1618439 GCF_000696795.3 Halyomorpha halys
GTTTTGTTTATTTATGTTGTTCTTTGCTGACCGCACCCCCCAACAAACTTCTTCAAGCATTATTTTTATCGTATTCTAATGTCGTTTTGTTAGTTGCTTTTTAGTTTTTATGCTCCTTTCTTTTTTTGAATTGTTTATATTAGATATCGTGTTACATATTGTTTATATTTAATTGTATGATATTATACTTATGGTTATAATAAATTGGAATAACCCCTTATAAAGTAATCTATATATACAAACAAAAGAATAAACAAGATGAACATAATC
>NW_027109908.1:1618590-1623235 GCF_000696795.3 Halyomorpha halys
AATATTTAAATTTCACTTATTATATATTTTATTTAATTTTTTTATATTTTATTTTTATTTTTGATCGATTTCACTCCATACTTATTACGAATTCATTAACTCATTATTATTAACTTTATAAGTTATTTCTTTTCATCTTCTCCTGATATATATTACCCACTAAATATCTTCACATCGTAAGATCTTTCAATAATCATCTTTTTTTTTTTCAATTGTAATTTATTATTTTTAATTATTTATTTTATTATTTTGTATTTAGTTAATTCACTTAACAGTTTTTATCGCTAGAAATTATTTCATGCTGTAATACTCTAGCTATTAGATCGTAGCCGGCTCCACAGCGCCCTAGTAATCAAAAGTGTAACTAACTCATATTTCATTTATGTTTATAATTTCTGTAAGTTATTTTGGCACCGGCCGATGGATGTCATCTGATCAATAAGAATGGTCTATTTTGTGTATTTTAATGCATTTCTGATCTTATGATTGAGAGTTGTGAAAGTTATATATTTATATTTTTGTTTATATATATATATACAAAAATGTCCCTTTTATATCATAAATTTGGGAAAAATCTGAAGATAGCTATTATTATATATTTTATATGTTATACGTGATAGAATAAAACTTTTTTTTCTGTTTATATACAGTTAATATCAACTAAAATTGTCACATAAAGTTTCTTTTTATAGACTTTTTCGAAATGCATAAAGTAAGCTCATGTTTAGTCTTGTAAATTCTTTTGAATGTTTCGGCAGTGACGCGTTGAGGTGTTGCACCCGCATACAGAGTATTTGCGTCATTACTGTTCTTGTTATGCCAAAGAATTAACAGGAACTGATTTAGAGTTTCATTGTTCTTTCTGTGAGGAAATAAATTTTGCAGTTTTTCATTGCGTTAAGATAATTTCCTATTGTGCAATATAATTGCTTTCACTATAAGAATTCGCTTCTAGTGAATTTGTATTAACAGTTTGATTTCAAAAAAATAGTTTTAAAATAAATATGACATAATAACAATGTTTTTAATTCCCTATTTTAATAATTGGCTTTTATTCAATTATTAAATAATTGTTTTAATAATAATAATGTAGTTCCTTTGTTATTTATTATTTTTTGCTGGATGAAAATTCAACATATTTTCTGCGGTCGGAGTAATGTGTGGTCAAAATGAATTGTGCGGTATGGTATTCCTGGTGCGCCTTTATGAACCAATATATTATGGGGTGTATTAAAAGGGGGGAATAAAAACCATTGACCGTTTTTCAACCGAATATTTGTATTATTGTTTCTTTGATATAAAATACAATTAATACTCAAAATATAGTCCATTGTTATCTTAGCTATCTGCCACCCAATTGCACGATCCTATGCTGATACAATTCTCTTAGTACAAGAGCTGGGAAGAAAAAAAGGCAGTTATCTCACTTTAATGAAAACTATGTATAATTACTAGTCGAAATTGATGAGTCTGCCAAGTATAGATAGAGGGAATAAAAAATGGCGGCTGTTTCAAACCCTTAAAAAAACATTAATTTTTCATTCAGAGCTCTATATCTTAAAAAATACCAACAACTAAAGAAAATCTAAAATAACATCATTCAAAGGGGAGTAAATTTGCTGATATATGAGCTATTATAGATTAATTTATGTCCAATAGTTAGCGAGATATAGAAATAAAGCAACATTTCATTAATGATGTATTGAAATATCACTAGTTAGTGAATCTATTTTGAGAAATCTATATATCAATAACCATTAGACGTACAGACGACTATTAGCACTCAAATTAAAGCTAGTTTAATGAACTATAAAGTAGTTTATGACGTTTATTTTCGAAGAAGTAGTAGTTTTCATGATATTTGCTAAAATAAATTGATTTATAGTTGTTCGGACAATAAGATTGATTTATGAAAAACTTTATTTCAGAAACCATCGGACGTACAGATGTCTGCCAGCGCTCAAATTAAAGCTAGTTAAATTTACTATAATGTAGTTAATAATGATTATCTTTGTAGGAGTAGTAGTTTTTATGATATTTGACAAAATAAACTCACAAAATGTTAATTTCCAGTTGTTCGTATAAAATGTTTGATTTTTTAAATATTATATCTCTAGATTCATTAGATGCACATATGCCAGCCAACACAAAAAATAAAGGAACTTTAACATACTATAAAGTAGTTGATTACACTTATCTTCGCAGGGGTAGTAGTTTTTATGTTATTCACATATGAATATAAATTTGGCAAATGAAAATTTGTCCGAACAACTATAAATCAATTTATTTTAGCACATTTTATGATGTATGAAAGAAGATAAACATCATAAACTGCATTATAGCTCATTAAACTAGCTTTAATTTGAGTGCTAATAGACATCTGTACGTTAATTGGTTTTTGAGATATAGATTTTTCAAAATAAAGTAGTTAGTACTCATCTTTCAGTACGTCCCATACAACATTTTTATGATATGTTGCTTTTTAAAAAGCTAAAAAACAGCCGCCATTTTTTATTGCCCCTACTTATACTTAGCAGATTCATAAATTTTGACTAGTAAGTATACCTAGTTTTCATTAATGTATTCAAAAATTGGGGTGAGATAATTGCCTTTTTTCTCCTCTTGGCCTCTTGTACTATTTTGGATGGCTTTTAGAGAACTCTTGGACCGCAATTTCAACTTCTGCAGAATCATCAAAGGAAATGTGCCGTGGATCGAAACAAGTAGTAATCCGATAGTGCGAGGTTTGGATTATGTAGTAGATGAGCCAGGAGTTCGAACCTATGAAGTTCTTCTCAAATTTCTAACCTCTTAGCTGATTGCTGAGGATTAAGTTCGTGAAGGACCAGTCTACTGTTCTTTTTCACTTTCCCCACAGAGAGTAGATGGCGACTAACAATATCTTTCGACACACCACACTCCCTGGAACTTCGCGAGTACTTGTGGATTGATTTGAATCAACACCTTCCTATAGAACCTCATCAATATCTATTAATGTTCGCTGGGAACCCTTTGTCCTTTCCAACGTCGTAACTCCACTGCTAAATTTTTCAAACCTACCCCGCGCAGTGCTCTGGTCTAGGACACCTTCTCCTTCATATTTATTAATTTCACTTTGTTTGTGTTTGTTGCTTCAGCGGCTGAAATTTTTTTTTCTTTTCATTAATGCCTTAAAATTACAACCATTTCGTAGGCTACTGTCATATTTATTCTTTAAAATAAATAATAAAACTGAGGCTTTTTTTGTAGAAGTCAAATGGGATTAATCAAGCTTAGAGAATGCTCTAAATAATTATTTAGTAGTGGTAAGTATTAAATAGGATTAAAATATTTACTGTCCTTTAAAATCTTGAATTTGATAAAACGGTTGTCGGATTTAAGTAACCCGATTTTTACAATTATTTGGAATTTATATAAAGTCGGGGCCGGGGGTCTCATTTTCTGGTGCCCCCTTGCCACGGACACCGGAAGACTCCGAAGACGCCGCGACTGCAATGCCGCCCCAGCCTATGCACCATGCAAGCTAGGACCTGGCCTGCCCTATCACACCAGAGTCCAGGACTTGCTGGCCAACCACCGATCGAGAAACACGTCTTCTGACACCAGGGAAAGATTCATGGTTTTCACCATTTCGTCCACCGCACACCTGGACGAGGGAAGCGGCTAGGAGACGTCACCAGATAAGCACATAATTTCTATTAGTCCTATGAGACCCCATGTTCAGTAATCATCTTATATAATGAAGCTAATTTAGACTAACACACTAACCATCATTGCCCCTGCAGGGAACTAGAAAGAAATATATGCATGTGTTCATAATCAGAAAGTCTCACAATTTTCAGTTCCTTTTTCCACAATAATTTTAATTTATTATAATCGTAAAATACACTCGGGATACCTGAAGTATAGTACGAGCAGGTCCCGATGTAAACAACGATTTATTTTTTTTTTTGTTTTTACATACCGCATTATTTATTTTTAATTGTCGTGTTATTGTTAGATTATTTTCACTATTACACGTTATTTTTTTAAAAAATAATTTCATCATTTTTTATAGTTGTAAGTCCTGTAAAGAGAGTTGGGCAAGAATTAGCTATTAGTTTCATATATACCACCCCCTTACTATAAATATATAATAAATAACTAAATATTTATAGAACAGGCTGATAAATGTAACTTCTCTAATTTGTACATTTGGCCAATAAAAGATTTACTGAGCAAACCATGCATAAAACAAAAGAGAAGGCGGCAATCGATACCTCGTGACTCAAAAAAACAGAAGACCAGTTATTCATGAATCCATTACAATGACTGCATTCATAATTCATTCATGAATGTTGCGCAGGATTCCTGGCTAGCGCCTGTTTCAGAGCTAATATCCCATTCAGTCCTTCGTGGGTGTAGTATCTTATTTAACGAGTTCATTTTGAATTACATCTATAATTAACTCATTATCATCTTTAAAATTAGGAGTCACTGAATAAGGATCTTTGGTCGAAACACTTAAATAAATAAAAAAAAAAATGGATCTTTAAGAGTTTCCTCTGGTCTATTTGGACGGTAATATGTTGTATTTTAAATGGAATTTGGTCCGGGTGCGGTTAATTAAAACTCAAATAGTAAATTGGTGTACTATTTTATTAGA
>NW_027109908.1:1623373-1627200 GCF_000696795.3 Halyomorpha halys
AACTTTATTTCTTCTTTGTTTTTCTATTCATATAATTTTTTTATTTATAATTTTGTAAATATTTCTTTTTCCCCTCTATAATGTATATTATCTTTTATTGTTTACCTAATTTTAATATTTTTTACATCGTTTACTTTATTATGTGACGTACTTAACTGCCATCCCCACTCCTATCAATACTAACGGTTCACTCTGTTCCGTCAAAACAGGTATGAATTCATTCTCATTAATTTTCATTTTTTCAGTTTTTGTTTTGACTGCCGTCAAAATAGCCCTGAAGAAGCCCTGCAACGTGGGGCGAAACGTTGGCTCATTAAAATAGTATATTTCTACTATTTGAGTTTTTTTGACCGCACCCGGACCATATTCCTTTCATCTTTACACACGGTCAATCAATAATCTTCCAGTAATTTTCATTTTATTTTATTCTTATCCCTTTTCATCATTTAATTTGTCCTTTCTTTAATATTTCTTCTCTTTATCTGTTACTATTACCGTTTTCATTTATTGTTTATAACCTTTAATTTTTCATATTAAATTTTACGTTACATTGTATACCTCTGTTATTTTCCACTAATGTATTTTTGTAACTATGCCATGTTTTTCTTAAACCATATTTTGATTGTAATATTTATTAGTCAGAGATTACGCAATGCATTGGTAGTTTTGTGGCAGTTATTTGAAGACAGTGTTAGTAATAAAAAACTGTTTTTCTCATTGTAGGGCATGACTATGCAAACAATTAAGTTGCGAAACGTCGCTAAAACGTTGTATTATTGACTGATCCTCAAAAAACTATATACCTACAACTGGAAAAAAAAATGTATCTATATATATAGATCTTTGGCCCTCAAGCTAGCCTTCTCTACGCCTACCTCTGCCTACCTTGAGCTTTCCAGTTTTCTGCATGCAGCTCTTTTACATCTTTGTTGATTCTGTCTATCCATCTGCTTCTTGGCCTTCCACGATGTCTCTTGACTTCTCTACTGGCATTCATTGTTGTGCATGAGGCTTGATGAACTGCTTTGAGCCATATGTCCCGTCCATCTTAACTTACTTTCATATAATGACATATTGACTAACCAGTTGCTGCAAGCAGTTCAATGTTAGTTCTGCTCCTCCGCGTGTTAAGGCTTTGATCCCAGATCGCTCCTGTAATTCTACGGAAAACTTCCCGTTGTTGAAATTCCTCGATTCAGGGTACAAAGAATTATTATTGCGGTGTTTCGGAGAACGTCTTGGTGAGGTTGTAATCCAAGCTGCTTGTTAGATCGGAGTGGTGAAGAAATTGATATGTTCAAGATCTTAAGATGAAAATGACATAAACATGACGGATAGAACACTCGAATTTTGAACGGTTTCGAATTTAATAAAACTTGTGCTGATTTCGTAAACGAAGTAAAACTTGTTGATAAGCTTACTACAAGGTTTTCTTATCAAATTTTTACTTCTCACATTTTCACAGATTTTACAGCTAACATCCCAACCTATCCTAACATTATCCTCACCACATATGCCAATAATATCTGTCTATTGTCTGTGAATAATGACTCTTCATTGTATCCCAAATCCCCCAATCCTACATGAGCACCTTTGAAGAATGGTGCCAAAGCTAGAGAATTAAAATAAATTTCAAAAAGTTCCACAAAATCACATTTACCGTTGTAAGCCGAACCTTCATTATTTACCTTCTTCGTTATTCTTTAATAATACCCTACTTATTCCTGTCGAACTAATCCTTTACCTAGGACTACAATTCGACAAACGACTAACTTGGAATCCTCACAGAAGACTGAAAAGACCCGGAAACTACTCGTCGATTCTGAATATTACAACACTTACTAGACGAACTGTCTGGACTTCCAATTACAAAAGCGTAATCTACATGACTATAATAAAGCATATCTGGACATACGTAGTCGATCTTTGGGGCTCCACTGAACCATCGAATTTCTCTCGTCCAATCCTTACAATCCAAAATCCTTCTTACTTTGTCACAAATCAAGCCATACATGAGGACTTTAACGTTCCATTTGTTGCCGATACTAATCCATCCTTGATAAACTTCTTAACCGCAAAAACCCACTTGTTTCTAACCTGGGTTCTTCTTCATTACCTAAAATTCTCCTAAGCATTTCAAAATAAGATGGCCTCGAGATCTTTTCTTGAAGTTATTGGAATTTTATCAAGGATAGGTTCTCCACATATCTGTTACTAACATTAAATTTATTTGTGTATATTATTAATACAGTTGTAAATACCAATAAATAAATTATGAAAAAAAAATGTCTTCTTTTGTTTATTATTAGTGAAAAGGAATCGATAAAGCATGATAACTCAGAAATCCTGTTTAAAGGATACAGATAATCTTAGATTAATAAACTAATCATTTAGTTACTTTATTTTTGGAATTTGGGAGAATAGTAAGGTTGTCTTAACTTAAAAATTATTTTCGCCAAATTGCCAGAGGGGCACCCTTGAAGACCGCACTTAATGGAACGGGAGGGGGCGAAATTAGGCTGGATGGAAGTGCTTTCGGCAGCCCTCCCTTGGGCCTGCAACTTGTGGGGAAATTGTTCTCTGGAAATAAATTGTTTGGCTAACTTTTCTCGTTAAGCAATAATGACATAATGATATTAAGGAGTTTGTAAGTTAAAAATATTTTTTCTATTTGTCATTTTATAACTCTTGGCCCTAATAGGAATATATAAAGTTTTTATTTTTTTTTTGTTATATCCGAATCTTTTTAAATAGGCTTGTCTGCAGTTTTATATAATCGATTAATTTATTTTTATAATTTAGTATGAACTTTTGAATTTATAATAGTTTGTAAGTAGTGAAAATATTTATTTTGTTTGTATTTCAATTTATAATTTTAAACCACAGAAAGAGCAGTATATAAATTTATTACGATTTTTTTTTTATCTTAACTTCTTGGCAGGTATTAAATCAATATTGCTTAATTTATCCATTTTTACTTTGGACGTTACTAATTACCTCTCTTCAGGAGCTGTAATTTTTTTATATTTACTTATATTCATATTTACAACAAACAATAACATAAAAATATATCTAGTAAATTCAATGTAAGGTCATTATGGTATGATACATGCATGTAGAGAAACTACCCATTGGTAGCACTCTAATAATATTTCTACATTAGAAAGTCTCGAGGACATCTTCTATTCAGGCGCCTCGGAGGATTGTCAGGAATAGAAGAGGAAGCAAGGTTAGAAACTAATGGATTTGGGAGTTTATAATGGAAGGATTGATATTTGGTTTGGACTAGATCGGTTACAAAGGGAACATTAAGGTCTTTATGGATGATTTTATATGTGACAAAGTAGGGAGAATTTTTTTCTAAGGATTTTGGATTGTAAAGATTGGTTGCCATAGGAATTCGAAAATTTCAACTTCGTATGTCTAGTAAGTGCTGTAATAGTCGGGATAGACTTGTAGTTTTCTGTATTTTCAGTCTTGTGTGAGGATTCAAAGTTAGTCGTTTGTCCAAATGTAGTCCTCAGTAGCGGTAATCTTCTTCAGGGGTAAGAGCAACACGATAAAAGGATACTGTTGGTCAGTTGGGTTATTATTAACTCCGAGTATGTGTCATTAGCATACGTGGTGAGGATAGTGTTAGGATTGGTTCACGTTTAAGGAACCACTCTGGTTTACTTTAAATAATCTATCAGTGAGAAAGGATCGGATAATGTGAAAGTATATAGAAGGAGGGAATTTACGGAGTAAAATTTTTAAAGGTGCTAGACGAGAGAGAGAGAGAGAGAGAGAGAGAGAGAGAGAGAGAGAGAGAGAGAGAGAGAGAGAGA
>NW_027109908.1:1627395-1631240 GCF_000696795.3 Halyomorpha halys
AGAGAGAGAGAGAGAGAGAGAGAGAGAGAGAGAGAGAGAGAGAGAGAGACTTTATTCATTCATGCTGCCCAAATACATCGGGTTGCTACATTACACAGCATACTAATCAATCCTCGATATATAATAAACAAGAAAGAAAACATTTTTTTTCCCACAGTTTTCTTTTACAATCAATTCCAGTCTACACAATAAATACAATTATTTCAATGTATTCCTTATTTCTTTCCCCTTTCTTGCTCCTTCCATTTCACAATTTTCATTTCATTTGATCGACAGATTCACTCACCCGAATTCCCTCTCTCAGATCCTCCCCAGTGACCCGCTAAACAAATTCACTATTAGACAGCGATGTGAGATCAAACCAGAGAAATACTAGTTACAGCAGTAGATCAGTTTACAGTAAAACATACAAATAAATACATTTTATCAAAACAAAACTAATTCATAGATTTAAAGGAAAATATAATAAAAGGTTGGTTAAAAGAAATACTTGATTGTATAAATAAGTAAAAAAAAAATATATAATAGTAAAATAATTTAATAAATAAATAAGTTAAAAGACCCAAATCGACAGGTCCAGCTACTAAAATAAATTTATAAAACAATGAATAATCTAGATCTAATTTCCTTACATGTGTATGATCCCCATGGAGTCCAAAATAATATTTTCTGCTAAGATCGTAATATCCCCAATGCTAACACCTAGTCCTTCTAAGAAGCTCCTTTTTCTATCCTATGTTGTTTCGCGAGATCCAAACGAGAGGCCTCTCACGGTGAGCTCTCTCTCTCTCCGAAGGTCTCGTGGGATTTTTCCTTAAGGAAAGAAAGGGATGCATTTTTCATCTATTTCTTTTTTTTCCTTTCCACTCTACCTTCCTGTTCGAGGTCATTACGTTGTATTTTAAACCGATAAAAGTTTTAATATCTCCAAACCATGTTTAATGGAGTTACACCACTTTGGCTTGAAGTGCTCATATATTGAAAATATTTCTTGCCCATTCGAATGTTGGAGCTATTGTACTGGACCATTTATTAAGCCTATGACCATTAATTTAATTTCCAACGCAGACAACTGTTCGCCCCGGGGCAACAGGTTTTCGCTAACAGAGATCCATTTTCCATTTTGTTGAGCAGTGTTCTCCTGACCATGAAATGGAACGTTCTCTGTCACTCTTCGCTGCACCATTCTCTCTCTATTGGTTAGGTCATCTGCGAGCCGATGCGTTTGTATTATTATTTATATTATTTGTATAATATTTAATTATTTTACTTAGTTGTAATTATTTATTAAATATCTCCTGGTTATTAATATATTAATTTTACAAATTACGAAAACATTAAAGAAGAATGAATATATTGTTATATAAAGGCGCATTAGGTATACCACCATACTGCCCATACTCTAAATTCAATCTTCGTTTTCGATTTTTTATCATAAACTTTTTAATTTAATTATCTATACATATATGTTTTAATCACTTAAAATTCTCATACAAAAATTAAAAGTGGGTTGGATTTTTCATATTGGATACTGAAAAGGGTTTACCTTTGGGTGGTAAAATACCGGTGCTTGGGTATGCTAATGATTTTGTATTTTTGGGTGATGACAAAGAAAGTATAGAACTAAATACAACCGCGCTAATAAACTCCAGCAAGTAACTAGGTCTTGAAATAAATACGGATAAAACAAAATACATGGTTATCAGTTGAAACGGGAGCAATTTCAGTGATATAGATATAGGTGGAAATACGTTTGAACTGGTAGATTGGTTTAAGAATTTAGGTTCTACAGTAACTAGAAAAAACAAAATTGATGAGGAAATAAAAGCTAGGTTGACGGCTGGAAATATATTGTTATTTTTCAATTTCGAAACTGCTTAGCTTGCGCCTTCAATCGAAAGACTTAAAAATTCTAAAACTATTATCCTTCCCACTATTCTTAATAGATGCGAGACGTGACCTCTTACACTAAAGGATGAACAGCGTCTTAAGGTTTTCGAAAATTAAGTATCACGCAAAATATTCGGACCGAAAAAGGACAAATTAACGGGATTATTTAGAAGATTACACATCGCTGAATTAAGGGACCTACACCCGGTAAATATAATTCAAGTTATAGCATTGCGGCGTATAAGATAGGCATGTAAGATTGTAGGGCTTAGTAACGAGCGGATCCCTAAACTGTTAAGAACCAACAGGTAAACGTCGGAAGGGTAGACCGAAACGTAGATGGGAGGATTGTGTTAAAACACACCACGTTATTTTTTCTTGGAAATAACGAAAACCCCGAAACAATATGCCCACAATATAACTGAAATATACCCTTATATAAATAATTTTCAAATTATGACCACTGGCGAATACCTTTACATGTAGATAACGGAAAACCTAGGGGTGTTACCTCCCACCTGTTGAATTATCATAATATTAAGTGAACATAACCAAAAAGAAAACATAGGTAAGTTAACAAGTTGAGAGCAGTGTACATGCATAAGAAACAACAGAAGAACTATATGTACAAAATTTTAATAATAATAATAAGAAGAAATATATGTATACAGAATGAAAAAGGAAAGAAAAAGAATTCATATCAATTAATAAAACAATGAAAACTCATACGTTGACTTAACCTTAACTTAAATGCTTAACCTTTTCAACTAAATTTAGATTATTATACAAAAGAATATAAAAGCTAATATAAAATTAATAATAAAAATAAAACTTAGTTCGAACCCCACGTAGACTTTGGGTGTACTCCTGTCAGAACACAAGTTTGTCCGATATTTCCTTTCCGGTCACAGTCTCACCTTTTCCAAAAGTATAAAGATGACACCTGCTACAACTCTCCTATCTAGGACGTGCTGAAGATTCGTTGCTTCGCACTGCATTATATCCCCACTTCTTGTGGTAATGACCGTCCATTGAAGTAAAACTCCATAATTTTGAAAAACAAGACATATACAATAACATTTCGCATATGGTGCATTTCGGTTCAAACAGTAAAGACACAGGGGCTTATAAACTATTACCACATCACATTAGACAGTCGTAACGTATCCAAAAATCAAATTTTCATCTTCACAACAACAGAACCCACTCGTCTAAACATATCGCTCGTGTTTTGTTTTTACTAGGACAACCCTAACACCTCTTGTCTACGCAGATACAGCCAGTATTCTTTTTCACCATGACAACCGTAACAAAGGATGCGGAATCATTCCAAGAAACCGTAGCTGTGTCCAATCCCATCATAGCTCCGTGAAATCCCATTTGTCTATCTGCTTGCTCACACATGCTTCTTCAGGGTTGTCCATTTTGTAGGATACGAAAATAAACTAAAAGAATACCTATCATTAAGGAGTAGTCACTTAAAGTTTTATTATTAATTGTAATAAAACTATAAAGCCAGTGCTAGTAGTCATTTATCAAAACTTGCAAATCTACAAAATCAAACATTTAGAACAATAACGCACCTCAATAATAAAACAGAAAATCTTAAAAATCGTTGGTACTTTACCACTTAAACTTTTTTATTTTTATAGATAATAATTTAGTTAGAAAAGATATAATACATCTAAAAAATGTTAGAAACAAATGTAAATTTATCCTAATCAAGCCAATTTGGACATATGGAATTGAGCTCTGGGGCTCCACCGAACCATCAAATTCTTCCCGCATCCAATCGTTACAGTCCAAAATCCTTGATGCTCCTTATTACGTCACAAATAAACTCATTCACAAAGACCTTAACTCCCATTCGTTGCAGATTTGACCCAAAACAGATATGCGTCTTTTCATTCCAAACTCCTTAACCATCCTAACCCATTAATTCTTAATCTTTCATC
>NW_027109908.1:1631775-1657514 GCF_000696795.3 Halyomorpha halys
GGAAGTTTAGAGCGTTTGTCAAGTAAGTGTTGTAGCAATCGGAATCTACGAGCAGTTTCTTGTCGTTTCAGTCTTGTGTGTGGATTCCACGTAAGTCTCTTCCTTAAAAAGTAAATTAAAAAAAAAAAATCTTCACAAAACCCTGAATTTTACTGTTCTCGGATTGAAAAGATGATAACATTTTGAGAAAAATTTATACAAAATAAGAGTAAATAATTTAAATAAAAATGTTTTAATGAAATAATAAATTTATTTATTTAATGAATAAAGATATAAATCTCGCTATATATGAAAGTTACACCTTTTTTTTTTTCTTTAGAATAATATTTTTATCCTTTTCTGCACTGAGATTTTCCATTTCTTATTTTCTTTTTTATTCTTTATTTACCCAACTCCTACTGTACATTACCGGTCTATATCAGTGGCAAATATATAAAATTAAAAAATATTTGAGGGAGTAGAATTGTTAGAATGTAGACGACAATACTCGAGTATTACAATATTGTAACAACAATTCCTTGGAAGGAGATTGCTATGACCTAGTAGACAATATCCGCCTGCAAATAAAGTCCCTCGGTCTTATATTGCCTCGGAGCTGGAGGGAGTTTAATAAGTCGCCGATTCCCCAGTGGAATATTCTGTCTCTTCCTGACGATCATTAAGCACTTATTACCTATTTCATAATAGTAAAATAGCCTAGGATAAAATCAAACCATTATTTCACCCCTATTTTTTATTAATTTAATCAAAACTGTGTATAATTACTAATAAAAATTGATGGGTCTGCCAAGTATAGGTAGGAATAATAAAAATGGCAGCTGTTTCAGAACGTCATAAAAGTTAATTTTTATTCAGTGTTGTATATCTTTTAAACTAACACTAAAAATCTATGAGAACATCAATGAGAATAAAGTAAAGTAAATTGCTAAAATATGAGCTCTTTACGTTTAATAGTTTCCGAGATATATTTAGCTTTTTAAAAAGCAACATTTCATGAAAAATGTTTTTAAAAATCAGTAGTTAGTGATTTTATTTTGGGAAATCTATATCTCAGGAAGAATAAGACGTATAGAGTGTGCTAGAACTCAAATTAAAGGTAGTTAAATATTCTATTATGTAGTTTATGTCACTGTCGTAAGGGTAGTTCGCATATAAAATTTTGCCCGAACAGTTAGAATTCAATTTATTTTAGTAAATATTATAAAAACGACTACTCCTAAGAAGATAAACGTAAAAAAACTACTTTATAGTACATTAAATTAGCTTTAATTTGAGTCTTACTAGGCATTTGTACGTCGAATGGATTTCTCAAAATAAATTCACAAATTTCAGATTTTTTAGTTCATTTTTTTTATAAAATGTTTCTTTTTAAACCCTGCACAGATAATTTACCTGCAATATTAATTTTAAAAAATTTAAGAAGATAGCACGAGTCAATTAACGTACGTTTCGCTCCACTTCGTCAGCGTTATCTTGATTAAAAGATGGATGGCTATTGACCAGGATGACTAAATGACAAAGAATATAATGTCGTCCATCTTTTAATCAAGACAGCCCTGACTAAGCACTGCAAAGTGGAGCGAAACGTTGACTTACAATAAATATTTTTCTCTACTATTTTGGTACCTTTATTGACCACCTGGCAAAAAAGTCTTCCAATTTTTTTTTAACATCAATTTGTTTATCAAATTTTAAAATAGAATAATTAGGTAAAATCTAATTAGTATCGAGAAAATTGTATTGTTGGGGTTATCCTAAAACACTGTGGTAAATATTGTACATTATGTATTTGTGCAATAAAAAATAAATTAACTGAATAATTTATTATTATTTATCTTAGTATATACATGTATCCTATTACCGTTGTATACAAAGCGGAAGGGACTAATAACAGAGACGATCATTAGATTTTGGGGGGGGGGGAGTCGGAACTCTGGCTATTTATAGGCTGCGGGGACCCACAGTTGCGGTCGCAATGACGTCATTTGTGGGCTACGTCATTCCCTGTAACTGGGCGTCAGGTCTCTGTGACCTCTCTGTTTGCTCTTTGATCCTTTGCTCCTATGACATCTCTATTGCTGTAGCATAAATTTCCAAGTCTATATGATTTTATCCTTAAGCATACATTTATTATTAAGTACAAGAGCTACGAGGAATAAAGTGTGTTATTTCACCCCAAATTTTGATTATATTGATGAAAATTATGTATTAAGTCAAAATTGATGAGTCTGCCAAGTATTGTTATGGGTAATACAAAAAGGAGGCTGTTTCAAAATATTAAAAAAATTTTTTTCCTTCGGAGCTCCATCCCATGAAAACTGCCTAAACACTATAAAACCTGATTGAACATCATTTAAAGTAAATATGAACGCTAATTGAATGCTACTGATATAAAGTTTTCAGAAAGGAACATAAAAAAAGTACTACAAAATCACTTATTTATTATTGTTTATAACGATTGTATACGTAGAGTTAGTAGTTTCTACAATATTTCTATATGAAAATGAATTTTGCAAGTGAAATTCTGTCTGAACAACTATATAGATTACAATTTATTTTAGCTAATATAATAAAAACTACTACGCCTACGAAGATAAATATCATAACCTAATTTATAGTACATTTTTTTATTTAATAATACTTTTTATTTATTGATAGATATTACAATCTGCCACACAGTTGTGGGCAATAGGTAATAGTGATGAATAATCTCATACATACTAAAATAAAATAAATTAAATATAAAAAAAAAAATCTTAAAATATATACAAACAGACGAATAAACAAAATGAACATAATCAAACTATCTGTATGAAAAATAAATAAATAAAATAACATAATGATAAAATAATATAGTCTCTAGTCACACAGCTTTATAGTACATTAAACTAGCTTCAAGTTGAGTGCTAATAGACATCTGTCGATATGTTAATAGAGATCTATAATATCTCCTGAGATATCAATTTCCCACAATAAATTCACTAACTACTAAAAAATAAATTATTTTTTACCACCATAAAATAAGTTTAATTCGAGTGCTGATAGGCTTCTGTTCATTTTATAGTTCCTGCGATGTTATGTGTTCATTAACTAATAGTTTTATCCAAATAACTAGAAATAAACATTTTATGAATTTATTTTGGAAAATACCGTGAAAACTATAACTCCTACAAAGATAAACATCATAAACTACTTTATAGCGCATCAAAGGTGCTTTAATTTGAGTGCTAATAGACATCTGTACGTCTAATGATTCCTAGGATATATATTTTCCAAAACAAATTAGCTTACTACTGATTATTTTATGTTATGTAAAAAAGTACCTATTTTAAGAAATGTTGTTTTTGAAAAATATGTATCTCGGGAACTACAGAACGCAAAGAGCTCTATTATGCCTCATATTTTAGCAAATTTACTCTACTTTAAATGATGTTTTATTAAGTTTTCTAGTGTTGCAGTCAGTTTCAAAGATATGTAGCTTAGATTGTAAAATAATTTATTTTAACGCTTTGAAACACAGCCATATTGTATTCCTCTAGTTACAATTGGCAAATTCATCAATTTTAACTAGTAATTATACATAGTTTCATTACAGTAACTAAAAATCGTGTTGAAAAAAACTTTTCTCTTCTTGGCCTCGTGTACTAAATGTATCTGGGTATTGCACTAAAAGTATTTTAATTCGAAAAATGCTTTAGCGGACTTGCTCAGCCTCCACTGGCTAATTACCAGTGATGCGGCGAGAGGGATGCGCTGGGATCTTATGAGCTCTGCTCTACCCCTCACTCGTGGGGGATAGAGTGGGCTCAGGGATCCTCAGGTCGATTGTGTAAATATTGTATATATTATTTTATCATTATGTTATTTTATTTATTTATTTTTCATATAGATAATTTGATTATGTTCATCTTGTTTATTATTTTGTTTGTGTATATTTTCAGAGAGTTGTATTTTTTTTTTATTATTTATTTATTTTTTTTTTTATTCTTTATTATTATTTTTTTTATTTTAGTATGTATGAGGTCATTCATCATTATTACCTATTGCCCACACCTGTGTGGCAGATTGTAATATCTATCAATAAATAAATCTATCAATCAAAATAAAAAAAATTAAAAAATCGAAAAATGGCCGAAATAGATTATTTTACTCGCTTTAGACAATACTGAGCTCTCTATTCATCTCGAGGTTTTTGATGATTTTTTCATGTTGAAGATTTGATATCCCTCCATAATTCAATCATCAAGTGTGTCCTTGAACGAGACTAATTTTCGAGGTCCATTGCAAACCCTTAAATTTCTTATTATTAAATTATTTACATTAAAAATTTTATTAAAAAATGATTTTTGCAATAATTGAATTTTAAATGTGTGGATAAAATTATTCATATTTTTACTAATTTAATTTTTCTGTTTATTTTCAGTTCTTGTATTATCTGGCAGAGGTATGTACCTATTTCTGTTTTATGTATACTGATATTTTAATTAATTAATAGATCGACAAGTCATTTCCTTGTTATATACACTGATGTTGCTGTTTTGTTTTGAATATTAGCACAGCTTACAAAATAAAAAAAAATCAGGGCTGTAGGATGGTTGCGTAAATGTTACCAGGTTGAACTTGGCCAAATCTTCGACGACTGCGTCCATAACTTCAAAACTTTTTTTTCCTGAGTTCGACCCAAAAGGAATGATCCTCAAAGAGTTTGTTCCTGCTGGACAGCGTGTGAGTGATTGATTCTACCAAGACATCAAATATTTCTTTGCTGTGGCAATGACTCCTATCAAAATTTCATCGCGGTAACACCGCTGTAGCCCCCCTACATCTCCGACCTTCCAGCAACTTATTTTTTTTTTTTACCTTAATCAGAAAGACTTGAAGGGTAACGATTCGACCCCAGCGGGCTATTTAGCTTCGACGAGGTCTCTTAACAAACTTCTGTAAGAATAGTTCTAGAGAACCTATGAATAATGGAATAAACTTAAGAAGTGAGGTGTTGATATTCCCGTGGGTCATATATTGAGACTCAGTGCTCGCTTTGGGAGTGGATAGATCATTAGTAAAGTAATGGACTACTAACCTCAAGGACCTGGGTTTGAATCCGGCTGTGGCAGATAATTATTATCTGTTACCTGTACCTGTTGAGTCAGCCCTATGGATTCAGGAGCACTCCTAGTCTACCCAGGCTCATAAAGTGGGTATTCTTAATTGCGTAAAAATCTGGTGGTCGGCCGTGATTTTGACCTAATCACTTTCTTGCACAACCGTTGGTCTAGTAACAGTACTTCCTTACAAAGTATTGCTGCACAGACCCTTCATGGGTTGCAGCAGTACAGGTTCAATTCAATGCTCGCTTTACAAAAATGCCTCATGTATAAATGTATAATGGAAATTCTTGTTTGAGACAGATTTGTTTATTAGTTGTAACAAAAACATACATTTGGTCTCTACATTTTTTTATTATCGTTACACTCCTACGTTTGAGCCATTTCGGCCATTTCCAAGGATCTGTTAATTAAAATATTTAATTATATTTCTTTATTATAAATTAATTTTAAAAAGATTATGAAAAATTACATTCCCTACCTTGTTCACACTATCACAGCCAAACATTGGTTATGACATTATTGCAGGCTTTTATGCCTTTGTCAATTTTTATCATTAGTCAAATACCTTTACAGCTCCTCAGTTATGGAACAACATGCACTAATATATTAGCTTTTATCATAATGTGCTAAATTACCTATTATTTTTACAGTTATTAGTTTACAATTTATATTTTACTTAATCAATATTTCAACACTACATCCAGTAAGCTACCTCAATATCCCAGGTTTGCCATATCCTCATTATATTTTCAATTTTATTCTAGTTTATTTATTCATTCATATTATTATTTAAAAACACTATCAATTTTAATAGTTGTGTCTGAGGGGCAGCGGTAGCAGCGTGGCGACTCGCCAGTCTACCAACACAAAGGTTGTCAGATCGAATCCCGGTCCCACCCGGTCTTTTTGAACCACAAAACAAGGCAAAGCCCTCTCACAAGGGGGGCTCGGGCAATTGTGAGACCCTTTAGCCAATGGGTGGCAATCACAAAAAGTAGGCGTGGGAGTGACCAACCCACCCTTCGAAATAACCACGTCAACACATATAATATATATCTAATAATATATAACGTCAACGCGAGGACTTACACCTCCATGGTCTGTTGCTCATATAATGATAATAATAATAATAATCAATTTTAATTATAAATATTCATCTTAGCAAAACAAAAAAAGCATTATGATCATAAATTAATTTTGTTTAAAATTTCAGCATAAAGCTGGTTCAAATTTTTTGTATCTAATTTCAAATTAACAGTATAATTGATATTTTCTGATATGTAAATAATCTCCAAAATGTTTTCTTTCGAAGGTATTATTTTTTTAATGAATAAATCATTGTATTTTCAAAATCAAAATTATGCTTAGTTTTGGATACATGTTGTACCCATGCTTTTTTTATTAGGTTTTTTTTTTACATCATTATTATTATTATTTCTTATGATTATGTTTAGTTAAAGAATTTTTTTTTTTTTATTTATTATCAGAAGTTAGTCACCTTATGTTTTATAATATGACATGTGGTTTTATTTTATATATTCTGTTAATTATTATTGTTCATTTTTATCTTTTAAAATTGATTATTTTCATTATTATCGTATTTATTTTGTATTTTACTATAAGGCTCTAAAGCCTAATTTTGACGCCTGCAATATTATTCTAAAGGTATCAATCCCTGAATAAATAAAGTATATTATAATTATTATGCCTACTTGTGAGATATTGATACCCGAGGGCCATATTGAAGACAATGTTCGCTCTACAAAAATTATTGATATATTTTTGGTTTTAAACTCATTACAAAAGACTAATCTACATGACTATAATAAGGCAAATCTTGACTTACGGAGTTGAGCTTTGTGGCTTCACTAAACCTTCGAATTCCTCTCGCATCCAATCCTTACAATCCAAAATTCTTCGTAAAATCCTCAATACTCCTTACTTTGTCACAAATAAAATCGTATATAAAGACCTTAATGTTCCCTTTGTAACCGATCTGCTCCGAACTAGATATCACTCCATCCATTATAAACTCCTAACCACTCAAACCCCCTAGTTTCTAACCTTGCATCCTCTTCCATTCTTGACAATCCTCCGAGGCGCCTGAAAATAAGATGGCCACGTGACTTGCTAATGTAAAGTGTCATTAGAGTGCTACTAATAAGAGGTTATTCTACACGCCTGTAACATCCCATTTTAACTAAGATCAAATTTACTGAATGTAATGTATAACATACAGTTATATCTGCATGTTGTTATTTCTTAAGCCTTCTCCAAACTTTATGAACGCAACATGTGTATAAAAATTGGACTAGTTATTTTTCTTACGGATTCCAGGATAAGAATTATTAACGTTGCATATAGTATCTTTCTTGTCTAACCTTGAATCATCCTTATGACTGGAAAGCCTTCTTTTTTTTAGCATTTTTATCTTCTTTTTTTTTAATGGCATTTTGCCCAGCAGACAAGGTTTTTTTTAAAAAAAGCTACACGAATCTGGTTTGCCAAGGAAAAACTGCAGCAATAAATGACGAATTGAGATCGTAAAAGAAGTGGAAGAAGTAAAAGAGTGTTGCAGCCAAGAAGGCAGTTAGTGCCCCCTTGTAGTGAGTCTGTTGGCAATGGACCAGCTCAAGATTTATCTAAGTCAGCCCCGGTCTGTGGGGGAGCTGCGCTCGGAGTCCAAGAATATATTTGTAATACAGAACAATGATGGATTTAATAGCTTTGATGATAATTACTTGTTAATGAACAGTATGGATATAAATATAATAAAGTACAAGAAAATATTGTTTTTAATTTTTATAGCCTACTAAAGGAAAGTAAACTCTAAACCGCCTTATATCTATCATAACGCAGTTTAATAGAGATATTAAATTCTCTATTAGAGATATTAAGTTCTCATTATGCAACGAGGCTTTGAATACATTCTAAATTTACATGCTCCCTAAGGAAACAGTACACTGCTAAAACTTTGTAAATTTGTGACTCTGTAGAATTATGAAAATTTGTGTGGGCTAGACAAGAGACTTCCCTGACAATGCGAACTATCTTGTTGCCTTTAGAATTTCTCGGGTTACCTGCGGTGGTAAGTCTATTACTCGTAACAAGAAAGGTCTCCTGAATTATTAACTTTTTGATATGAGGTGCTTTAAATTCTACTAGGTGTGTTTCTTGAAATTTTTTATTCATGTCAGTTACCTGAGGTAGGCCAATATTATGTTGTTTTAGAGAACCAGGTTTAATTGCATAAGATCAGATTTAGTGTATTAGATTATTTGTTTTTAATTCTTCATAGCTTCAAAATTAACTATAATTTTCACAAGGTTAGAGTAGAGTGTTATTTTTATAAGAGTCGTAGTAAGATATTTTTGTTCTTTCAAAAATATTGTATCTACAGATAATGACAAAAATAAGTGTATTTAGTAAATAATAAATGACCCAAGATTCATTCAATTTAATTTTTCAGGCCACTTTTGCCCCATTACCTCAATTTGATAAATGTCCACTAATTAAATTCCAAACTCAATCACCTCTCTTTACTCTTCTTTATTTTATCATGGATTTCACTCTTACAATCTTAGATCATGCACATTAAATTTCTGCAAATGTATTTCAATAGTATAAAATCTTTAAGTAAGTTATTGTTAGCAGAGGTAATCCTTCCTATTGCACTGCCAACCTCTTTGGAACATAGATCTCTCTCTCTCTCTCTCTCTCTCTCTCTCTCTCTCCCTCTCTCTCCCTCCCTCCCTCCCTCCCAAGATGGGCAAGACATATGGCTCGAAGCGATCTACCAGGTCGCCTCTACACTTCAATGAATCCCAGTATAGTGCAGCAAACTGGTATCCAGTATGCCAAATGAGGGCGGGCTAAAGATATACAAGATCTGTAGGGCAAACCGAAAAACAAATCGTTTTATTAAAGTAATAAAAAATTGGGGTGAAATAGCTGACTTTTTTTTCTTAAGCTCCTGAACAATTAGTAAATTAAATCCAGACCTTTTTTTATTTTTCCTTGTGTGCATATGTGGAAGGTAGATGTATGTATGCTTAGTAATATTTCCGGGCTTCTCATGGTTTTTTTTTGTATGCAAATATTTTGAAATCAAATTTTATTTTATAACTACATTAATGATGTAGTTAATGTTGTATATTGAAACTTAAAAATTGATCATCAACATAAAATGCTTTTACTGTAATTGTGTACAGTATTTTGAAATGTTGACTATCTTTTTAAATTAATTACTCTGAATCGATATTTCTTTAAAATAGTTCTTTTTTATTTCATGAACTTCAAAACCTAAAAGGAAGGTTGTGTGAGGTTATATTGAAGTAATCGATAGCCTGTTGCCAGGGAGTTGTGAAAGTGCAGAAGTTGTATGGGTCAATGTGGTTGGATCATTCTCATTTATATCTTACCAATAGGAGCTGTGATTGGTTCCGTGTAACGGACTCTATTCCTCGCTCATTCTCATTGGCTGTGCTCTGTCCCACAATTTCAGCACCTTAGTATTTATTTAGCGCAATCTGACAGCCGTTCTGGCGTTATTGATCAAGGTAGCTGTGTGATATTTGCAATGTCAGGGAATGCTATATTATTCAGTAGATATGTGTCCGTGTGATAGGTTTATGATTTTCAAAAATAAACAGATCTATATTACAAATATGAAACTAACTTTAAACCCTTAAAATGTATTTATTTAAAACTACTTTGATTATAGAATGCAATGGTGCCAATATGAGGCATATTAAATTTAAGGTAAAAGTAAGATTTTTTATTTTTATTGTTGGCAGTAAATATCATTACGATCATTTCCGCGGTCTTCATACAAATAATATTTCTTGCGTGAGCATAGGATAATCCGAGTCCACCTTGCCACGAACAAGGGTTTCCATATGATATCCTTCGGGGACCAGTTGGGCGACAAATTGGTTCATGTCCGTTGTGCCTGTCCGGGTTCAGCAAGTGCACGATGACCTATATCAATCTCTTCGGAGAGATTGATCCAGAGGCCATCAAACCAACCTATTTTTGCAAATTTGAATGGTTCCATTTTTTAAAAAAAATAAGCTTTATTTATTTTTGGAAAGTTAAAATCCTAATTTACAACTTCCACAGATCTGGCAATGGTCAGCTTCTCCACTTATGTAACAAGTGTATGCAGCTCGAGTGTTCTCACTCAGTCTCCATTGGCCCTCAATACCAGTGACGCGGAGAGAAGCGCTGGGATCTCTTGGAGTCCTGCCTCGTCTTCCACATGGGATCATTTATTTTATTTCTATCTATACTAATCAAGATATTAATAACTATTATTTGCATATTTCCTTATTATTAGTATTTATTTTTCCCTACGTTACAGAAAATAGACTATTAAGCCATTTTTTTCTCTTGCAGCCCAGTATAAGTTTACTTCTGCCTTGAATTGATTTACATCTCGTTGAATGTTTTTTAAACCAATACATAGATTAAAATATGATCTCCATCCCTGTCACCCATGTTGCATAGCATATCGCTGAAATCTGTGATGCCTATCCGATGGAGGTGTTTTCGGAGGAGTTCCTGTCACTTGTCGGAATGAAGCCACTTCCTCACCTCTGCCAAGATTACCATGGATTCATTTGTCGAGGTTTTATTATGAGTGAGTGAGATTTGTTGCTCTTCGACGGCTCTCCAACCTGATAACCACTCTACAGAAGGCCCTCAGCAAGCCGTATTCAGTTATTTAATATGTAAGAATAACAATATATTTTTATAAAAGAAAGTAATTTGTTAATTTGGACTTAGGTGAGGCTCGAAGAGCTGCGCTCTGGTGGATTGGAGCTGAACTTCTTGCTCCTCACGCTACACATGCATCCTTTTTCACTAGGCTTCTTTCCTTCCGCTCGAACTTTGTATCTGGCACTTGTCCTGTCCTTATTATGAGAACTTACAATAAATTTCACTGTTCTGTATGAAAGTGGTCGCTCCGGGCTTTAATTGTTATTATGTACAATTTTTTTTTTTTATTTCTTCTATTTCTGTATATATTGTATGAATGTGTATTTGAACAGTGATACTTAATGACCTTAATTTGTGGTAGATTGTTCCAACTCTCTTCAATAACAGACTTCCACAGAACAACAAATTTCCCGATGAGATGATTATTAATCTTTACGATTTTTGCCATGAATTCCTTCTTGATTAAACAACCCGCTCAGAGTTTGGAAGCACAGTTGCCATGTTGAATGGCCGTGTTTGTTCTTGGCTAATGAAGGGGATACAGTTGAGCACAATGGAGGACTAACTCTCTCTAGATTAACATTCATTATTGATTGTTGTTGTGAACGTGTCAGTCCTGATGGATCGGCTACTGCTCCATTGCTTCTCCTCTAAACAGTCCCTCTTTGTTGACCTAATGCGATTGCTTAGCTCCTATTGTTGTTGTCTTGAAACGTTTTGTTGAAACTTTAAACTTTAGCTTTATTATAAAGTTTGCTAACCCTTTGGCCTGCCTAATCCTCTCGAGATATATTATTATTCAAACATTGCCTCGTCCCGTGATTAATCACCCATTTATTATATCCTGAACCCATTAATCATATATCCCAAACTCTAAAGAATAGCATCTATATTCAAGAATAAAATAAATTTTCAGCTAACGACATACTATACTTAATATACATACATTTAATAATTATCGTTTGGTAGAATTTAGTAAAGGGCCCAAGAGGAGAAAAAAAGCAGTTATTTCACCCCAATTTTTGATTATTTAATGAAAACTATGTATAATTACTAGTCAAAATTGATTAGTCTGACAATTATAATTAAAGAAATAAAAAATTGCAGCTGTTTCAAAAGGTTGGATCAACTGAAACTTTAAACATGTAATATGCATTTAAATAAAGAAGGTTGAGACTATTTGGATGTTCTTAATTATTAATAATATTATATTCATTAAATACAAACACACATATTTTTTTATTACAGACACATACTGTATAAAATCCTCCGAGGCGACTGAAAAGAAGATGGCCTTATATTGTAAAATGTTTTTAGAGTTCTACTGACTGGGTAGTTTCTCTACACGCTCTATCATATCATTATGATTATGTCATTATGATCAAATTTACTTGTTGTATTTTTTATACAGTTGTAAATATCAATAAAAAAATAAAACTGTATAAAAATTGTCATTTATAATAATGTTGCTTATTTATATCTCGCATTAAATTAACCATGAACATGGGACATTTTTCACTTATATCGTGTTTAAATTGTCCGAGATTGTTCCTCCAAGTTCATGCTAGACGGAGCAATAACTGAACCAACCAAGGCGTGATGGAAGCTACATAGACGAACCCTTATACGGAGACAGGGTCTAACCTACGCTGAAATTATTTAAGCCTGAATCCTATATAATATAAATAAAACATTGCAAACGTAAAAAAAAAGGAAGAAAAAAAAAGTGAATCCTTATAATAATACTTAATAAAACCATCTATGAATATTAATATTTCTTAAATATCTCTTTATATAATTTTTTTTTTTATTATTTATTTATTGTAATTTACAACTGTACAAAATAATACAACAGGTAAATATGTAGTATGTTTCATATACACTTGAAAATCTTGGGAAGGAACCACCCATTGGTGGTACTTCAAACATTAATTTAAACTAGAAGGTCCCGTGGCCATCTTCTTTTCAGACGCCTCGGAGGATTATCAGGGATTGTTAAGGATGACAGATTAAGAATTAATGGGTTAGGATCGTTAAGGAGTTTGGAATAAAAAGACGCATATCTGTTTTGGGTCAAATCTGCAACGAATGGGATGTTAAGGTCTTTATGAATGAGTTTATTTGTGACGTAATAAGGAGCATCAAGGATTTTACGTAGGATTTTGGATTGTAACGATTGGATGCGGGAAGAATTTGATGGTTTGGTGGAGCCCCAGAGCTCAATTCCATATGTCCAAATTGGTCTGATTATTGTAGTGTATACTAATATTTTGTAATGAATGGGAAGTTTAGAGCGTTTGTCAAGTAAGTGTTGTAGCAATCGGAATCTACGAGCAGTTTCTTGTCGTTTCAGTCTTGTGTGTGGATTCCAAGTAAGTCTCTTGCCAAGATGGAGTCCTAAGTATCGAATTTGTTCAACAGGTGTTAGTGGTGTATCTAGAAAGGATACTGTAGGACAGGAGGGCAGAGGTTTACGACGGAGAGTAAAGGTGATCTGTTTATATAAAATTAAAATAGAACTTTCAACATAATCTCTAATTGTAAACGAATTCTTATCATTTACATTTAAATATAAGCTAATTTTATAAATTAACTTAATAAATATTAATTTAACTATACTTCTTTATGTATGTGTGTGTATATATATATATATTTTTTTTACGACTGGCTGTACAGACCTTGCAGATCTTTGACTGCCCGAACCAGCCTTTCCACGCCTTCCTATCTTGGACTACTGCTTCTCAGTTTGCTGCATACAGCTCTTTCGTACCTCTGTTGAGTCTGTCTATCCATCTGGTTTTAGGCCTCCTGTGTGATATCTTGCCAACTGTACTGGCATTCATTGTTTTGTAGACGCGTCCTGATGGATTGCTTTGAGCCTCATGTCCCAGCCATTTTAACCTCCTCCCTTTATATCATGGGATATTGACTGACCAGTCTCTGCTAGCAGTTCACCTGTAATTGTACTGAGGAGTTTATGTTGAAATTCTCGATTCTGCTTTCTAGGGTACCTGTTAGAGTCCAGGTCTCGCTAGAGTTGGCTTTATCATACCATTGTATATCCTTAGCTTCTGATTTTTAGAGATTTTTCTATTATATATAGTAATTATATATTGAATATTAATATAAATTCTCAACGTATTAATTAACCATTATTTTTTGTTTCATTTTATAACTCGATTTATACTTTGTAATTATTAAGCGGTTTTCTAAAATAACTCAACCAATTGTAATTGTAATTTGATTACGAATGTACTTGCTGTTTATATGGTGTCATAGTAGTATAAGAGCCCAACAGGATAAAAAAAGGAACTTATCTCACCCCAATTTTTGATTACTTTAATGAAAACTATGTATAATTACTAGTCAAAATTGATGAGTCTGCCAAGTATAGGTAGAGGGAATTAAAAATGGCAGCTGTTTCAAAGCGATAAAAAAAAAAAAAAAAATTTATTCAGAGCTTTATATCTTAAAAAAGTAGGAACAACACAAGAAAACCTAAGAGAACGTCATTTAAGGAATATGAAAGGAATATGGTCCGGGTGCGGTATAAAACAACTCAAATAGTAGAATTATACTATTTTATTGAGCCAACGTTTCGCCCCACGTTGCATAGGATTCGTGTTTCTCCTCGGCCGACAAGCGGGGAAGAAGTGTGCGTATTTTTGATATTTTGGAGGCTGTACATTTTTTCTTCTTAATTTTCATTGGTCGAAATTCTATAAAAGCTGGCCTTAATTCAATTATTTGGCCCCTCCTATCTTTATAATATTTTTTACTTTGCCGATTCCGCTAATCTATTTTATTTTTAATCTTTTTAGGGTAAGATTTACAATCATATCTTAGTTTTTGTTAATACTTTCTAAATTCTTGAAGTTGCATCTGGCACCTAAACCTGATATTCCTTAATCCTAATTTAGATAACCAGTTTAAATTGAAAGAAATTTATTTATTTAACTATTCGCATCATCCTTATTTTGATATCGCTAACGTAAATTTACTTTAATAATGACACCGGGTCCGATCATGATAATATATGAAGTCTTTAATATTGAATCATAACAAAAATAACATTATAAAGTTATGTTATTTATGTTACAATAAATGTTACTAATCCAAGTTAGTAACTTGGATTAGCCACTCACTTTTGGAGCTTTTAGCTTAAACGTGTAATTTCTGAAAAGCGCCCAAGCGTGATATGATCCAGGGTCCCTAAATTCCCCGTTGGGCCCTAGTAGATGAGCTTGTAATATTTTTCATCACCAGATATCGTTAGTGAACTAATTATCTCGAGCTCTTAATTAACGTCGGGGGGGGGGGATTTTTAATGCTGTCGAATGCAATTTTACTCTTATCAAAATCATTTTTTAAATGTTTTGACTAACAAAGCAATTAATATCAATGTTTGTAATAATTTTTATTGTTTAATCTCAGGTTGACAGTACTTATTAGTTTTTTTCCACGAAAAATAGTTTCTTTTTCTTTTACTTCTACTATTTTTTATATCTTTTATTGTTTCTTCTTGTACAGCGTTTTATTTTCCTACTAACAGACATTTGTACGACTAACGGTACCTGAGATATTGTCTTTCATAAACCGAACGTTTTGTTGAAACAACTGGTAATAAACATTTTGTGTATTTATCCTCACAAATATCATTAAAATTATTATTCCTATTAGAATAAACGTCATGAACTATTTTATAGCACTTTGAACTAGCTTTGACTTGGATGCTGGCAGACATCTGTACGTCTAATAGTTCCTGAGATATAGTATTTCATTAACCTTAATTTTTTGTCCGAACAACTGAAAATCTACATTTTGTGAATTTATTTGAGCAAAAATCTTGAGAACTACTATTCCTACTAAGATAAACGTTGTAAACTACTTCATAGTTCATTAAACTTATTTATTCCTAAATTAGAAAATTATTATAGTTATTATTATTATCATATATCTTTCTCTTATTATTTTTCTTTTTCGTTATATCTTTATGACTACTTCCTGTATACGCGACGTATTTGAAATATAAATATAGCCGTTAAACGGCTGACCACCTCCTCCCCCACTCCTCCACGCTTCCGCTTCATTGTCGCCTTCTGTTCAACCTTTCGCTTTGAACAGGTAGGTGGTCTTGATTTGTTCTTTGCTCATTTAATACCATTATTATCATTTTTATTTATATTTATTCTTTCAAGAAATTATTTAATCTCTACTTTCTTCTTCTTTTTTTTCCCCGTATTGTTTTTGTTTTATTTTACATTGTTTACGTGTTTTTTTTTTGTCTTGCTATTGTTACATATTTTTTATTCTCATCGTTGTTTATTCAAGTTTATGTAGTTATTGTATCTTGTTGTAATATTCTCAGGTTTTTTTTGTAACTTTTTAGCCCTGATGAAGCCCTGAAAAGTGGAGCGAAACGTCGGACATTAAAATAGTTATTAACTATTTGTTCTTTATTTGACCGCAACCCTGACCATCTTCTTATATTTAAACTAGCTTTAATTTGAGTGCTAATAGACGTCTATACGTTTAATGGTTCCTGAGATGGTTTTTCATAAACCGAACGTTTTTTCAGTACATCTTCTAATGGAATGTTGCTTTCTAGGTATATCTCGGGAACTATTTAACGTAAATAGGATTTTCAGGGCTCATTTTTTAGCTTATTTAGTCTACTTCAAATAATGTTCTACTAATTTTTTTTTGCGTTGTGGGAAGGTTTAATGATTTGGAGGTCTGAATCTATCTATCCGTGGCGCTACAGCCCAATTTGGACTTTGGCCTCCTCAATGAGCCTTAGCTAAGTAGCAGGGTCTTGTGCGGCGGTCTCTAGTTGAGGATGTTCAGAAGTTGCCTGGAATCCCTGATGACGGCATCCTCCCATCTCAGCCTTGGCCTGCCTCTTCCTCTGGCTCCAGCAACCTTTCGGAATCTCAACCGCATCTTGACGACATGGCCAGCCCAGCGCAGCATTATGTGCCACATCACATCTCCCTCACCGAACAGCTCGTAGACCTCCCTGTTGGTTCGCCCCCTCCAATTCTTGCCAAACTTGGCGTAGCCAAATATTCGGCGCGGAATTTTTCTTTCGATGATCAAGATCTCCTTTCTTCAGCACTTGTCAGGATCCAGGCTTCCGATCCGTAAGTGAGGACTGGCCGGTAGGGTCTTGTAGAGCTGGCATTTGGTGCGGCCAGTGACAACTCGACTCCTCATGTGCTCACTGAGTCCAAAATAGCATCTGTAGCTTTGATAAGACGCTGGCTTGTTTCCAGGGTGATCCTGTTATTGCTGCTGACTACTGAGCCTAAATAGGTGAACTGGTCAACACATTCAAACATAAAAGGACCCATCTCCACCTCCCCGCCAACAGCAGGCGACATACCAGGTCCAGCTCGCATGTATTTAGTTTTTCCCTGGTTAATCGGGAGGTCTGCAAGAAAAATTAAATTTCTTTAACGTTTTGAACAGCCATCATTTTAGCAAGTTGCATAATCTGATTGACAGCCTCTCATTTCTTTTTTGGCAATGCAATAATGATTCAAAAAATTGCTGTCAAAGTTTTCAACAGATAATATCGATTTTTTTGCACGTGCTCTCGTACCATTGGTTGTCCGAAACATTTTACAAGAAGATGAGAAGTTGCAAGGTTTTTTGTTTACTAAACTATAATTTTGCTAAGATTAACTAGTATCCTGCCATCATGAAAATAACGGTTTGATTATATTCTTAGAAACGAATAAAATCTTAAATGTTTACTGGCAAGTGAACATTAAGGGAGTATTGAAAAGATGTGATGGGTAAAAGCCATCTCGAGCGGCTTACTTAGCATCTCAAGGGAACCCGGAGATAAATCGGTGAGAGGAGACGAGAAGCCCCACGGGTAAGACATCCGGGGGCCTAAGAGAGAGGAGGAGGAGGAGGGTAGAATTAGGGAGGAAACCGGTCGTGACGGATACCGAAGGAGAGGAAATTGCGGTTCGTTTTGGCTCCATTTTCTGTCAGGGGTATCATGGAGTCTAAAACTTGGCTTGCTTCGAGATGTATGATAGTGAGGGGAAGATATTAAACCAGAGGGAATTTATTTATTTTTTTTTAAATTTCTATAATACAATATTTTGAATCTAATTTTTAAAAACACTAATTTCAAATGATTAAAGTCTCTTTGGATACTTTGCTATGTCCCTTAAAACTATTCTGTAAAAATCCACTAAATATACTACGTCGTAAAAATAAAAAAAAAATTATAATAATAAAACAATGTAAATCATGAATAAGAAATCAGGGGCATAAGTGTAGTAAAATATGGCATCTGAAATATTCAAATATATAATGTGCTTACAAAAGGTTTAGCAGAGATTAAAAATTAGACCAAAATAATTTCTAAATGTTATATAATATGAACAAATTTCAAAAAACGCGTTGACAATAAAGTTAAATTGAATAAACTCCATGTTTACATTTTAAAAGTATGTAATAAATTATTAACACACACAATTTTGATCCAAATATACTCTTAACTTTTATTTTCGGAATCTCTCCAACGTGTTTCGGCCCTCAGGCCATTTTCATGGAGACAACCTAAAATATTGATGTCATGTTCTTTAAAATCTTTTCTGGAGGCTAATTGGCCATGTCATGTATAACTTTTTATATTTCAAATCTAAAACTTTTTCACATAAATAATCTTCTCTTTTTCCTGTAGGTTCTGTTATAAATGATGTTTGTAAGTGGAAATAGAGATGATTATTATGTGAAAAAGTTTTAGATTTAAAATATAAAAAGTTATATATGACATAGACAATTAGCCTGCAGAAAAGATTTTAAAGAACATGACATCAATATTTTAGGTTGTCTCCTTGAAAATGGCGTGAGGACCGAAACGTTGGAGAGTTTCTGAAAATAAAAGTTGAGAGTATACAATTTGGATCAAAATTGTGTGTGTTGATAATGAAATAAACCACTCTCGAACAATTATTATGATAAATCATGAATCTAAGTATGTAATATGTTTGACTCCGTAAAGGGCATGTTAGTAGGTATCAAAGCCCATTTGATGTTTGTACTTATATTATGTTTTGGTTTATTTAAAATAATTCTGATTGTTTAAATAAAATAAATTTTATCCGATTTTAGTCTCAAAACAGTTCATATTTCCTTATAAGTCCGATGATTCGGCCATAAAAAGTGTTAAATGTAAGCTTATGAGAGCCCAAAAGGTAATAAAGTGTATCAATACAATTAGATAATAGATTATTCTAATTAAAGATAAAATACAACACAGGTTAGAATTACATAAAACAAATGATAAAAAAAAAAAATGAGGTGTAGATAGTTGACCGTAGATTAATGATTGGAGAAGTTTGTCGGGGAGTGCGGTCAGCAAAGAACAACATAAATAAACAAAACCAAAACAGGCATAAAATAAATAAATATGGTATTGTTTATTTATTTTGTTATTTGCTGACCGCACCCCCTGACAAATTTCTCCAATCATAAAAAAAAATTATTAAAAACCAAGCAGTGCTCATGTAAATAAAAAAAAGACATAATGAAAATATATAAGTAATGATTATAGATTTATAACTAATGAAAAAAAAAATTAATAAACATAATGGAATCGGTGAAAGATAGCGATATACATGATACAATGGCTAAGATATATTTTGTTTCCTTTCTTGCCCATTCCATCATGATTATCGTTTTTTTTTATTTTAAAATTAAATAATATTTAGATGTACAATTTTTATTTGTCATAAAAAGCTTAATTTTTCATAAGTGGATCTATTAAATTTTGATAGAAAACTCAAATTTAAAATATATGTTGTAAAATTGTAGTATTGGTTGCATGTAGAGATATATTTCATTAAAAATATAGTTAACACAGATATTCTTTTTTTTGTTTCAGGTAAATTTGACCTGTTAAACCTTAGCAACGTAAGTTTTTCTGAATTTAATCTATATTTATTTCTTAAATCGCCTATTACTGTAAGAAAAATCTACCCTTGTCCATTTTCGACCATCATCCTGAGTAATAAGTTTCATCTGAATTTCAGTGGCTAAAATAATTCTGAATTTCGTAAATCCAGCATTTTCAAAAAGATTTAGCAGTAAATTTCGAATAAAATGGTTTACTTATCTCAGCTATTCAAAAATTTGTATTATTTCGATTCTATATTGGCTTTATGTTAATATGTTTTGGAGCCATATGGTTTCCATATATGATTAGTCTTTTCTAGACTATCGATGTGACATACCTAACTACTAAAGTAAAAGTAAATTGAATTTTCAGAAAATACAATGCGAAGCATTAAAAATAAATAAATTAAAAAAAATACAAATTCATATTTCATTTTTTAAGGCACTAGACCTAAAAAAAGTCCGTGGGGTGCAGTTAGTTTCTTTTCTTTTTTTTTAAATATTTATTTATTGCTATTTACAACTGTACATTATAATACATTTAGTAAATCTGATCTAAGTTAAATTGGAGTTTTACAGGCGTGTAGAGAAACTAGCCATTGGTAGCCCTCTTATGACGTTTTACATTAGCAGGTCTCGTGGCCATCTTCTTTTCAGGCGCTTCGGAGGATTGTCAGGAATGGAAGAGGATGAAAGGTTATAAACTAGGGGGTTTGAGTGGTTCATTTAATCTAAAATCGGTTATATAAAGTTGCATTTCATAACCATAAAATTGTACTTGAAGAAGTTTGTCGGGGGGTGCGGTCAGCAAAGAACAACATAAATAAATAAAACCATATTTATTTATTTTATGCCGACGTTTCGACCTGAGTTTCAGGTCTTCATCAGGGGTTGTGTCGCAGAGGAGGGAAATATTAGAACTGTAAAAATGTTAAACATAAAATTGTACGTTCATAATTGAAAAAAATTATAATTAAAAATACTCTTTATATGGATTTATTTATAACGTGATAAAAACAATAATAAAATGAGCTCACCAATAAATTTTATATTATATTTATTCCTACTTTTAATTAAATTATTTTTACAGAAACAATAATTTATACAATAGATATTACGTATTTATAATACCAACAAAATACATTATGAACACTTTCATTGGAATTGGATTACCCGTTATCGAAACTGTGAGAATTTCCACTTTCGATTTCTACGATGATTACGATAACTTGCCTATTGACCGGGAGCTATAAATGTCCTTTACACACCTGCACTCTTATTTGAAAAAAAAATTGTTATGCCTGCTGAGTTTTCCTAAAAAAAAAAAATTAATAATAACTTTTTTATTTAATATCTTAACACTTTCTTGAGACTGGTTTAAATTTTGTTTAAATAAATAATTCAATTTTTATCCATTTTTGTCTCAACACATTTAATTTTTCTTATAAGTCCGACGTTACGTCAATCCGGCCATACTCAGGGACATCTACCACAAAACAGCTTTTATTACATGTATGATCCTTAACAATTCAAATTACTTAACACTATTATTTATAATATATCTTACATTAATACAATTTTGGAACTAAAATTATTTAAAAACTCAACTTCATGCAGTTCTATTCTGCCCAGGTCAAAAAAACAATTTCTGTAAAACATTAGGTAAACATATTCTTTTGTTAATAAGTATACCCTACATTATGTCTAATTACCTAATTAGTCAACTTTTACATTTAAACCAAAATTGAAATTCATTTATCACAGTCACTTGTTAAAAACTTTATCACAACAAACCTTCCTCCACTCAGTTCAAGCATTAAAATTATTTATTATAACAATATTTTTTGTTTATAATAATAATTTAAGTTATAACAATAATTTTCCTCTTTATTTCATTAGTAAAAATCCCATCAAGGTTTTTTGTACCTTTTTTTTAAAGCAGTTTGGATTAATGGAGTGTTCAGAATAACTCACCTTACGGACCTTCCCATGGGATTCACTTCTCAACAGACAATTGTTTCTTGACTTAAGTGTAGAAAGTTCTATCTTCATAGCAATCCAATCTCCAATGGACGCGGACAGCGAAATTTTTCCCCGAGAGATAAATTTATCCCTCTTGACGGATACTTAAAAAAAATTTAAAATCGTGAAAACCATATTTAATATTGATATTATGCTGCTGACATCCCAATTAATCCTAACACTATCCTCACTACTTATGCTGATGACACATGTGTGCTCGCAATCAATAATAACCCTTTAATGGCATCCCAAACACTCCAATTCCATATAACAGTCCTCGAACAATGATGTCATACTTGGAGGATCAAAATAAATCCCATCAAATCACCTCTACCCTTCGTCGTAAACTTACTGACTGTCCTACAGTATACTTTAATAATGTTGCTCTTACCCCTGCCGAACAGACCCGCTACCATGGGCTGTATCTGGACAAACGACTAATGTGGAATCTTCACACAAGACTGAAAAGACAGGAAACTGCCCTTCGATTTCGAATATTACAGCACTTAATAGACAAACGGTCTAAACTTCTGTTTAGATCTGGACATACGGAGTTGAGCTTCGGGGCTCCACTAAACCTTCGAATTCCTCTCGTATCTACTCCTTACAATCCAAAATCCTTCGTAAAATCCTCAACGTTCCTTATTTTGTCACAAATAAAATCATACATAAAGGCTTTAATGTTCAATATATATTATATCTAGCCCGAACCAGATATGAATCCTTCCATCAAATCCCTCTAGTTTCTAACCTTGCTTCTTCTTCCATTCCTGACAATCCTCCGAGGCGTCTGAAAAGAAGACCTTCTAAGGCCTGGAGACCATTTAGTGGTTAAACATGATACTCCGATGGGTAGTTTCTCCACATGCCTGGATCACTCCATTTTGATATTAATCCAATTTACTTAATGTATTTTATGTAAATACATTTGTTAATAGCAATAAATAATGTTTTATTTTGGTATAGATCCATAAATTATTCATTTTTATTCTCTTAAGTAGTTACTCCAATGTACTAAGTGGTTTATTAGAGGGTATGAATTGAAGTGCTCTTTCAAATCGGATTATTTAATGTTGTGAATGTTTAAGAATGAGCTGGTCGTTGTTAGAAGGTTCCACTGTACTTAGTTGATTTTTTTTTTTTTAATTTTCACTTTGGAAAAAAAAGTTTGTTTTTTAATTGATTTTTTTAAACAATATTTTCTGCTAGTTACACTGTATTTTAAAGATGGTTTGTCTCGATGTATAGAAATATTCTGGACATAGCATTATCACTTCTTCTCATCCGATCATTATGAATACCCCAACTAAGTTTCGGTTGGCGATCCCGATTCCCATTACTTCCTCCCGTGACCCACAAGAACATATTGATCCAGCGGTCATCGTCCTTTCTGATTGATGATGTTCTCTCCATCATAATCGTATTGCTGACTTCCCATTCCTAAGTAGGTTAGCGTATGCTTCTTCCTTCCTATTGATTTCCTTCGATTCTTCCGAGTCCTTCTTGGAATCCTCGGGTTATACATACGTCAAATGTATTTTCATACTTGAGAGGTTTTGTTGCTTTTTAAAATAACTTAATCTCGGGAACTATCGAACGTACGTAGTTCTATAAAGGTTCATAGTTTGGCAAATTTACTCTTCTTTAAATAGTGATCTATTATGTTTTCTAGTGTTTTGGTAGTTAATGATATGGAACTCGGAATGAATAGTTAATATATTTTTTTAACCTTTTTATACAGGCTCATTTGGTATTACTCCTTATTATACTTGGCAGAACCATTAATTTACGAATAGTTAGACGTACTTTTCATTAATATAGTCCAAAATTGGGGTGAAGTTACTAACTCTTTTTTTTCACCGGGATCTTGTACCAATTGGTTTGAACACGACTATAAGAGATTAATTTTATTTTCTCATGTCAGCGGAGATTCATCATATTGATAGTTACATCGTATCGAAAGAGTATTAGTTCGATTCTGGCCTGGGTGGGTTAACCTTTATTTCTTGGTGGTTCCTTCCCACAGTAGTTACAATAGTTTGGCCACCTGTTGGATACCCACTTATGTACCAGAAAGGTGGTAACAAATTTTGGGAATAACCGTGTATAAAATTGATCAACTTATAAAAAATATTTTTGACCAAAAATCTTCTTTTTGAGTAATTTTCATATACTTTTAAACATGATTTTTTTTTAACTTTTGAAAAAGTAGCCATTTTTTATTTTCCCCTAACTATACTTGGCAGACTCTGCCATTAATTTTGACTATTAATTATACATAGTTTTCATTGAAGAAATTAAAAATTAGGGTGAAATAACTCATATTCCAATCGAAAAATGTTAAAATGTGAAATTGTATTAAATGTACTTCGAAAATTATTGAAGTTGAAGTTAACAAATCTGTCAAGTGTTTGGCTAATTTGGAAACTTTTTTTTTTAATTATTTTATATATGCTTGTTTGAGAGTGGTTTAGTTTATTCTTTAAAATTTTTCCAGCGTTTCGGCCCTCAGGCCATTCTCAAGGAATCCACCTCCAATATTGTTGTCATTTCTTTTTTAAATCTTAAAATTGCAGGCTAATTGCCCTTTTCACATCTTTAAAATAAATTAATCATTAAAATAATATCATAATGTAATTACGATATTACATTATATAATAAATAATTAATTATTATTACTTTTTTACAAAACACTTTCCTTCCTTCCTTCACTTACAACTTAAAAACAGAACCTACCTTCAACTGGTTAGGACTCTGTTATCACTTTATCATATAACAATATTTTTTTAATCATTTATTTACATTTTTAATATAATTTAATTAACATTCATTATTAATTATTTTGCTTATACCACAAACATTTTTTTAATATATTTAATAATATATATTTAGAAAAAGTTATGTAAGTAAGAAATCTATTTATCTGCAATTTTAAGATTTGAAAAAGGAAATGACATCAATATTGAAGGTAGGGCCAAAGTAATCAGTGTGTAGTTGAAGGAAATAATGTAATTGTTATATAAAAATAAAAAAACTTTTTGTAGGTGGTGGTATCGTTGAGAATGGCTTGAGGGCCGAAACGTTGGAAAAATTTTAAAGAATAAAAGTTGAGAGGAAAAAAGGATCAAAATTGTTTTAAATTAAGAATAAACAATTTTTTTTTGTAATTTACTTATAAAATTTCCCCCATATCACTGACGGACGTATATATTTAGGTCCTATACACCCTGAATTTTATATGTTTTGGTCTTAATTTAATTGAACTTGATGAAAGGGCGTATAATAGATTTGTTATCAATTAATTGAGAGTATTGTTAATTGGAAGAGAGAGAGCGCGGCTATCGATCCAATCATCCTGGTCGCTTTGTGCTTCGGCCTTCTGCTAATTGTCCCTTCATCCAGTGCTCGGGCACTTGTCACGGTTTGGTTGTAGTTGGTTACAGTTCGTTTAGTTCTGGTTGTGGTTATAGTGTTCTAACGAGTATATGAAATCATTGTAGTTAGTGATGCCATAATTTGATGTAGAGAGCACTTTCAAGCCCCATTATAGTTTTTTTAAAATAATTGTTTTATGTGACTTTACTTAGATTTTTCTAAAATTTTAAATGTTTTTTTTTTTCATTTATACGATATTGTTAATTTATCACTCACAACTATTAAGTTCTAAACGCTACTTTCCGGATGGTTAATTTTATAGGCTACATTCTCGTTAGACTTCACTATTTCTCACCTCTAAAGATACGGAGTGAGTGAATTTCTCTTGAACATCAAGAGATAAATGTGTCTGTCGTAACAAGTTGCTTATGAATGAACGAAAAAATAATTTTATTCTGGGACAAATGTTCCCTAAGAATAAATACATTGTTCACAAATTAAATTTTATTGTCTAGCAGGCATATATGGGAGGGCATATATAAATCGATTGGTTGGGACCTGGTGTTTAATGAATGGATGGATAAGGATTTGCTT
>NW_027109908.1:1658820-1664856 GCF_000696795.3 Halyomorpha halys
ATAAGGATTTGCTTAAAGAGGCGGTTCTACGGGAGGGCATATATAAATCGATTGGTTGGGGTCTGATGTTTAATGAATGGATGGATGAGGATTTGTTTAAGGAGGCGGTTCTATAGGAGGGCATATATAAATCGATTGGTTGGGGTCTGAGTGTTTAATGAATGGATGGATGAGGATTTGCTTAAGGAGGCGATTCTATGGGAGGGCATATATAAATCGATTGGTAGGGACCTGGTGTTTAATGAATGGATGGATGAGGATATGCTTAAGGAGGCGGTTCTATGGGAGGGCATATATAAATCGATTGGTTGGGATCTGGTGTTTAATGAATGAATGGATGGATGAGGATTTACTTAAGGAGGCGGTTCTATGGGAGGGCATATATAAATCGATTGGTTGGGGTCTGGTGTTTAATGAATGGATGGATGATCGTAGAATGAGGAGATCAGGATATAGGTCGGATTTTTTTTTTTTTTTTAATTTAAGAACTTGGAATAGGAAAACACCCAGGAGGTTGGATAGAGTCACTTCAACTCCGGATACCAGCGGGAGATATTCTTTTTTTCGCCTTTAAGTTCCATATGCTTTTAGGTGAAGTTAATTCCATTAAGACAGGATTAATTTTAATTGTTAGAGAATTCTTAGGAGAAAATAGGGGCAGTGATAGGACTGGTCGACAGAAGTAAAACTTCTGAAACTGAAATGATGTAATACAATTTTATTAATAATAGTATTTATTTCACAAATACTATAATTGTTCCCTCTTATAGCTTGAGGTAGAAAATACTAGTTTCTATAATAATAATATTGATAATAATTATAGGGGTTAGTGGATGAAGGGGTTATATTACAAGAGAAAAAATGTTAAGAAAACAAAGTTCATTTTTTTTGTTTGAGCTAGTTATGTTTTGAAGTATACATAGCCCCTACTACATCTAGGTATTTCATTTATTAATTGGATTTTGAGGTTAGAGTTACTAAGTTAGGGTTGCCTAACTAGCTACTCCCTTCATCCAAACTAAATATTTTTATCGTCACGGGTAAGGGATTTATTTTAGTATGTATGAGATCATTCATCATCTATTGCCCACAACTGTGTGGCAGATTGTAATATCTATCAATAATTAAAAAGTATTATTTAAAAACAAATAAATAAATAAAATAATAGAAGCGATAAATATAGAACTTATCACAGGGTTTCTCTATTTAATTTAATCAAGTACATCAGTTTCTATCAACATCAGTGATAAACTCTCACATGTTTCTTGAAGCAATCCTACTTTTCAGTTCATTTTCAATTCGTTTTAATTTATCGAAGACAGGAGTTAGGGGGCCTATGGGTCGTGTGACCCTTGCCCCGGGCCAAGTGAACCCATAGGGTAAAGATAACATAGGCTTTCATGTATTGTTCAAGTCAAAACTGTCTTAGTGCTGTTGGAGAGATGTCCTACAATCTTGTCAACAAGTAAACAAAGATAAATCATCTCTGTCACCTTGTTTGTAGAATGTTTACAGCTTTCGCTTAGTAAAGATGGCTATGAACTTTTTTTTCATTGTTGTAATTTCACAGGTGCACATAAAGAAACTTCTGTAAATTCTATAATTTTGGATAATATTGATGTTTTTTGTCTTATGTGTGTGCTGAAACTTGGAAATTTACTTACTTTTCTTGGAAAAGTTGGTGGACCACGTACACATTTTTCATGAATCTCAGGTGTATCTGTGGCAGTCGTATAAAACTAAGTTAAGTTTGCATCGAATTGCATAAAAATTAAGTTAAGGGTTTAAAATTACCTCGAGAGATCTAAAGTTGTATTAATTTGGTTAAGTTTAGTTGATTTCCATTGAGAATTTTTAGGCAATTCGTTTTATCTAGTTTTTCACAACCGCCATATATATAATAGGGGTATTCATGATCTTTAGTTTAACATATTAAAGCGCGTTAAATGGAGAAATATTTCCTTGTTTTACCAGGTCTGTTGAATGGAGAATGACGTCACGCAACAGACCAGCTGAACTAGTCACCATTTTGTTTGATGTGTTTGGTTACTTTCTAGTAGTTCTTGTTAGAATGATAATAATAATGTAATGACAGTTGTCAATTAGCTCATCTTAATTCTCTAGCTTAGAAGTTAGAAGATCAACAAGGCACTCGGTGGACAGACTTCCACACAAGTTCCTCTTTTAACTCACTTTAAGCATGTTGTAATAAATTACTTTCTTTAAAACTTAGAACTAAACAATAACATGAAGTTTTGGAAGGAAAGTTTATAAAACAAGTTTCTCAGAAAATCCGCCAGGAGTTAACATAACAATGTTATAGATTTAACATTTAACATGACTTTAAATAGGACTGCTCACAATCCTATACTTATAACATGTACCATGGTGAAATATTTTAAATTTAACACATCATGAATACCCCTAATGTAGCTGTATACCTGAAAAATCTTGCATAGCTCTTGGAGTCCGTTTCACCAGTCTCTGTTAAAACTAAGGTGTCCATATTTGTCTAAGAGTTGAATAAAACTCCAGTAACTTAGCAACCTGTTTCTGGTCCACAGTTTTGTTAACCAGGTTACCGAGATTATCTAAAACTGAGATAACTATCGTTGGATTGCGCTAGTGTTCTCGAAAATTCAAATAAAATATTGGTCGAACACCATAATTACTATGTTCTTCAGTTTTTATCAAAGTTTTATATATTTTTCTTTCCAAGAGTTTTTATAGCTTTAGCAGATTGCAATATAACAGTTTAGTCATCGGAATTCATTCTTTCAAGTTACCGCTGAAAAATCAATTACTCCTCGGATAGGATCACAGCTTTACTCAAAAGATTGGAATGATCCTTGGATGCCGTCATTAACTGAGATCGCAGCTCGAGATTGTAATGATCTCAGCGATGGAAAGATTAGCAATTACTCAATAATTTTTGCATTGGCCAGAAGCGGTTGCTCCAGGCTATAGATGTTCATACATATTCATGTCACTAAGCGGGCCTCAATGAAGTTATTCTATTGATTTTTTTTTTTTAATATTTATTTATTGCTATTTACAACTGTACATTTAGTAAATCTGATCTAAGTTAAATTGGAGTGTTACAGGCGTGTAGAGAAACTACCCATTGGTAGCACTCTAATGACATTTTACATTAGCTGGTCTCGTGGGCATCTTCTTTTCAGGCGCCTCGGAGGATTGTCAGGAATGGAAGAGGATGCAAGGTTAGAAACTAGGGGGTTTGAGTGGTTAGGAAGTTTATAATGGAAGGAGTGATATCTGGTTGGGGCTAGATCGGTTACATTGGGAACATTAAGGTCTTTATGTATGATTTTATTTGTGACAAAGTAAGGAGCATTGAGGATTTTACAAAGGATTTTAGATTGTAAGGATTGAATACGAGAGGAATTCGAAGGTTTAATGGAGCCCCAAAGCTCAACTCCATATATCCAAATTGGCCTTATTACAGTCACGTAGATCAGACTTTTGTAATGTGTTGGAAGTTTAGACCGTTCGTCTAGTAAGTGCTGTAATAGTCGAAATAGACGTGCAGTTTCCTGTCTTTTCAGTCTGGTGTGAGGATTCCATGTTAATCGCTTGTCCAAATGTAGTCCAAGGTAACGGATCTGTTCGACAGGGGTAAGAGTAACAATATTAAATGAAACTGTAGGGCAGTCAGTAGGTTAACGCGAAGGGTTAAGGTGATTTGATGGGATTTGTTGGAATTTATCTTAAGCCTCCAATTACGACACCAATCTTCGAGGGCTTTGATCTGGGATTGGAGATTTAGGGATACAATTAATGGGTTATTATTAACAGCGAGCATACGTGTCATCGGCATACGTGGTGAGGATAGTGTTATAGTGATAGTGTGTGAATGTCAACTGTATAGACGGTGTAGAGGGACCAAGGATACTACCTTGAGGAACACCAGCGGACTGAGAATAGAGGGATGAATTGGAACCATTGTGGTTTACTTGGAAAAATCTATCAATGAGAAAGGAACGATTGATGAGAAAGTATGTAGGAGGTAGGAATTCAAGGAGTTAGTCAAGCAGTCCCGGGTGCCAGACTCGATCAAAAGCCTGTTCTACATCGAAAAAGACTCCCGCGGTGTAAATTCCGCGCTCTAAAGAAGACGAGACTACGTCCACTACACGATGATATTGCTAGATAGTGGAGTGGAATGTTCGAAATCCAAACTGGTGGTCAGGGATTATATGATTGGAATCCAGGATTGGGTATAGGCGTTTCAAAATGAGTTTTTCAAGGATTTTGCCCATGATTGGTAATAGAGAGATAATAGGGCGATAGGATGATGGGTATATTCTATGGATATAAAATAAATTTTAGGAAAATAGTCCTGGTATGAAATAATAGAGGTATGAAAATAGTAAAAGAAAACTATTTATTGTTAATCAACGTTTCGCTCCACTTTTCAGATCTTTGTCAGGGCAAAATGAAAAAAAAAATACGAATATTATAGAATTGACAGAATATCAAGAATAAAAAAACATTTCAAAACAATTGTTATGTTTATAAAGTATATAAAAAGAAATAATAATATAAGGAAGTATAAATGTAGGTGGACTAGAAACTAGTTACTGATAAATTGTTGAAAAATACTGATTAAAACTAGATATAAATCTGGTAAATAGGTATGTGTAAAAGGTAAAACGGGTAGATAAATTAAGTGTGGCTTTGGTTAGGTATAGTAATATGTAAAAGGTAAATATTAAGAAAATTGTAAAAATAACTACTTGTCAGATTGAAACAAAGATGACAACTGAGGATGTTGGGAAACGGAAAGTCAGGTAAAAAACTTCCCCACTTTTTCCGCTAGCCCTTAGGAAGGGTAAGATTTTTTATATAAGTTTTTTTTTTCCATTTAGGCTGACAAAGCCCTGCAAAGTGGGAAGAAGTGTTAGTTAACAATAAATAGATTTCTTTTACTGTTTTGATACCTTTATTTACCGCTAACCTGATTATTTTCCTACAATCTACTTCATACGGCTAACTATCTTCTATAAGATAAAATTTTTAAAAATCTTCAAAACACTATCATCTAAGGACGTGGAAACACAGATTTCAATGAACCATTTTTCGTTGAAATTGAAAAATTTTAGACACATATCATAGGGTTCTTGCTGAAAAAAAAGTTTTAATATTTTTTTAGGAGATTTATCTGTTGATACTCTTGTATTCAGTTGTGCTACAAATACTTTAACTGTTGGATAAGAGTTATCTTCCAGAATAAGCCTTAGTTCTTCGTCGTCTATAGCTGATGGAGGTCTACCTCTGGGTTGGCTATCCAAATCTGTGTCACCAGTTAAAAATGTTTCAAACTACTTATGAATGGTCCGTTCACTACAAGACCTTTCGTCGAACGACGTGGTAAAATTTCTTGCAGCTTGGGATGCAATATCATAAAGAAAAAATAACTCAAAATTGCATAGTTTATTGTAATGATAATAAATATTATAAAAAAGAGAGCATTAATAACGGTTCATTATAATCTGTTAACAAATACGCAGTAAACAACAAAACTCCACTAATCCCACTTTGAATTTCTGGAATAATAAATCCTAAATTTTATATAAAATGACCCAATTCTTATTAGGAATATTTAAATGTATATAACTTATGAGTTGTCGGAACTATAACGAAAAAAAGTAAGGTTTAGAGCAGAGTAACAGTACGCAATTAGACTGAAATAAATCTACTCTATTTCTGGAGTTATTGCTTCTTGAAATCATTTTAGATGTTTATTTACAATGGTAGAGAGTGTTAAGGCGGACACAGTGCCTTATCCTATCATAACTCCTCCCTTCCAGCTTATGAAATAATTTTCTTTAACTAAAAGAAAAATATACAAAGATAGAATTACAAAATACTCAATAAAACGCTATGGTATAACCTTAACAAAACGGTCCATGAATAAACCTAAATTCTATGATACATTTTCTTCATTCACACTCTTGTACAAAAATAAAGTAATAAATAAAATGATACTTCCACAGAACAACAGAATAGAAAATA
>NW_027109908.1:1665256-1666658 GCF_000696795.3 Halyomorpha halys
TATTCCTTTTCTGAAAGCGGACGAGTCAGTTCAGTTAACCTGCAGTGACCTGCACGGCCTGCGATTGTCTCAACTGCGAGGAATTCCGAAGGGACAAACACTAATTTAACTGGACCTGAGTCAGCTTGCTTAGTCATGAGGTCGTCTTCTGTAGAGAGTAAATCTGGAGGGGGGGGGGAGGAGGAATGTATAAACCGTAGGAAGGGAAACAAACATCTATTATACTGTTATACTATATAATAATGTAGTATGGCTTAACACAATATATTATAATAATAAAAATGCTTATCGAATCCAAAGGTTCGATGCCTAACACATCCACCGCTATGAAGCCTATCCAAACCCAAATCCACATATCTTGACTCAATCCTCCCACGTTTCGGTCTACCTCTCAGAGGTCATAATATGTATTAACACATATTTTTTGCAGTCTAAATAATAAAAAAATATTGTTGCATTTAATCAGATGTTGTAATTTGAATATCACACAAATTGAATCTTTTTTTAGATATGTGAGAGCGGGTAGCTCAGTGTTAAGGCACTGCTACAAACTAATTACCCGGTAGATAATTATTTTCTTTTTCACTGAAGCTATAAGTAAATCCTGTAGGTTCGAGAGCCTCCAGGGTGCACTCAGCCTCCAGGGATACTCTTAATTGGATAAAAATCTGGCGGTCGAGCATGATTCTGATCGATTCACCTTCTTGCACCACTGTTGGTCTAGCAACAGTACATCCCAAGTGCTGTACCCTTCATGGATTGTAGGGATGCTGATTTGATTTAAAAATAGATCTACATAATAGATGTAGAAAAAGAGCAAATGGACTTTATGAGAAAAAACATTATAAGGCTTTTGGTAATTTTGTGGATGACATGTAACCACGAGCGCTGCCGGTGGTGGATATGAGAAACACATCTCTGTAACTTTCTTATCAGTTCTATGTTTACTTGGTTGTTTCGCTAGTTGTGTAGTGGGTTTTGCGAATTTCTTATTCAAGTTATTTCTTATTCCAACAAATCCCATCAAATCACCTTTACCCTTCGTCGTAAACCTACTGGCTGCCCTACAGTTTCATTTAACGATGTTACTCTTACCCCTGTCGAGCAGATCCGCTACCTTGGACTACATTCGGACAAGCGATTAACCTGGAATCCTCACACCAGATTGAAAAGACAGGAAACTGCACGTCGATTTCGACTATTACAACACTTACTAGGCAAACGGTCTAAACTTCCAACTCATTACAAAAGACTGATCTACATGACTGTCATAAGGCCTATCTGGACATACGGAGTTGAGCTTTGGAGCTCCACTAAACCTTCGAATTCCTCTCTTATTCAATCCTTACAATCCAAAATCCTTCGTAAAATCCTCAATGCTCCTTACTTTGTCACAAATAAA
>NW_027109908.1:1668430-1669511 GCF_000696795.3 Halyomorpha halys
ATGTTATTTGTGCCTGTAGTATTTGTGATGCATTGCATTAGTTGGGTCGTTGGAGGAAATTCAGTGTAAAATCATGCGGAAAAGTTTTTTTTTTTTTTAAATGCACATTTCATTATTAATACAAAATTAGTAATGAAATTCACAGAAAAAGTTCATTTTTTATTTCCTACCTTTAAACACAGCCAAAGCTCTACAAGAATTGGTTCTTTTTGATACCAGTTTTATAAATCACCAAACTGCAGTTTCGAACGACATGTTTTAGAGTGTTAACTATTAATCGTTTACAAATTTGTTATTTATTTATTGAAAAAAAAATCATATAAACAATAATGTTAAGAAACAAAGAATTGATATTCAATCACGGTCATTAGTTTCGCTCGAAAATTACAGTGATCTGCAAAAATTGATGACAGAAATTGTTCCGTAGCAAAAAGAAAGTTAGAAAATCATCAAATTAACATTATACTACCTGTATTATCGATCGCTAGGATTTTTAATTATCAAGTAAAACTTAGGCATTGAACATTGATAAACGTATATTCCCTTTGATATTTGAAGAAATAAATATATATATATATATATATATATATATAAAATAAATAAGGTGTGCTGCCTGCGATCAAATTCCGATGAAACTATGTCGTTACGGCATTCCTTATAGAATGGAAAACAAATGGTTGATTAGAAAAGTTTTGGAAATGTTTAGTGAGGGCTGAAAAGTAAAAAAAAAAAGAAAAAAAAAAAGCCTACTGCGAAAGTGACGCGTTAAACTTGTGAGTGAAAAACTTTTCGTTTGGTTGCCAATAGTTTCCTAACAGGGTGTTGTAAATAATGTTTAGTTTTTCGATTTAGGATGAATCTAAAATCTTTTGCGTTACGGTTTCCCTGATACGTGCTATACACGAAGTCACTGCGTACTTAGCTCCTGTTTACAGGGATATAGGGAAAGTTCTTAACTTAATGATCTTTTACTGGAAGAGTCTTATGGGATTAAACTGGATTTAGTGAATGACACAATTCTTCCTTATTTCAAATACAATAATTTATTTCATATCATCAGCAACAACGTTTCGGGAAATTT
>NW_027109908.1:1674702-1680395 GCF_000696795.3 Halyomorpha halys
TTAAATTATTACTATATCATAAAAAAATATTTCAATAAATTATTTTTTAAACTGCTATAATAATGTGTATGAATTATCTTATTTCATCCTTTTTCACTTCTTAAATTTCTTATTATAATGGGAAGTTTCTATATCCATCTTCATCATGGCCTATCCAACGAAATTGTTAGATGAGGTGTAGATTGTTGACCGTAGATTAATGATTGGAGAAGTTTGTCGGGGGGTGCGGTCAGCAAACATACAATTGTATGTTGCTCTAAATGTTGTTGTTATCTCTTTTGTTCTATAGCCCTGATGAAGACCTGAAACTCCGGTCGAAACGTCTGCATAAAATAAGTAAATATGGCTTTGTTTATTTATGTTGTTCTTTGGTAACCAGTTTGCGGTCCAGTTGCGGCTTCTTCCGAAATTGTTAGATCTCGACAATCCAAATAAATCCTGATAAATCCCACCAAATCACCTTTACTCTCCGTCGTAAATCTCTACCTTCCTGTCCTACAGTATCCTTTGAACAAATTCGCTACTTAGGACTCCATCTTGACAAGAGACTTACTTGGAATCCACACACAAGATTGAAACGACAAGAAACTGCTTGCAAATTTCGACTGCTACAACACCTACTTGGCAAACGCTCTAAACTTTTCCCATTCACTGCAAAGAATTATGATATACTATGAGAATCGGGTCAATTTGGACATAAGGAATTGAGCTCTGGGGCTCTACTAAACCATCAAATGCCTCACTTATCCAGTCCTACAATCCAAAATCCTTGAGGGTCCATATTATGTATCAAATAAATTCATAAACATCCGTTTCCTTGCAGATTTGGCCCGAAATAGATATGCGTCTTTTCATTCCAATCTCCGTACACATCGTAGCCCAATAATTCTTAATCCCTGATAATCCGAGGCGTCTGAAAAGAAGATGGACTCGGGAATTTCTAATTTAAATTAATGTTTGAAGTACCACCATTGAGCGGTTCATTCCCAAGACTTTCAAGTGTTTGAAACATTCCACATATTTACTTATTGAATTTCTTTGTACAGTTGTAAATCACAATAAATATAAAAATTACCCAGAAACCTAAAATTACTGAAGTAGTTAAACTATCCTGAATTAATCATGGGCGTACGTTCTTTTGATATAAATAACAAATTTCTCAAAACTGATCGGCATGTCAATGAGTAGTTTTTTTGCTTTACTAAAAATTTTGTAAATTTATGATGAACGACTGACATGGAATCCTCATACAAGACTAAAAAGACAAGAAACTGCTCGTAGATTCCGACTATTGCAACATTTACTAGACAAACGGTCTAAATTGCCAATCCATTACAAAAGACTGATCTAGATGACTATTATAAGGCCTATCTGGACATACGGAGTTGAGCTTTGGGGCTCCACTAAACCATCAAATTCCTCCCGAATCCAATCCTTACAGTCCAAAATACTTGGTAAAATCCTTAATGCTCCTTACTTTGTCACAAATCAAGTCATCCATCAGGACCTCAATGTTCCATATGTTGCCGATTTGCCCAGAACCAGATACCGTTCCTTCCATAATAAACTTCTCAACCACCCAAATCCACTTGTTTCTAACCTGGCTTCTCCTTCATTACCTAATAATCCTCCTAGGCGTCTGAAAAGAAGATGGCCTCGAGATCTTCTCCTCTAGAAATGTTATTGGAGTTCTATCAGTGGGTAGATTCTCCACATGTTTTTATCATGTCACTACGTCACCTACAGCAAATTTACTTGTTGTATATATGTGTATACAGTTGTAAATAACAATAAATTAATTATTAAAAAAAAAAATTGTGATGTTGGAGGAATTAAAATATTAAAGAAGTTTCACTGTTTATAAAACTTGTATAGTAACTGTTCATGGCAATGAAGTAATTATTAGGTCAGAGCCCACCCATGTTGTATCATGTCAACTTCGCCTATGGTTGAATTATATATGCAAGTATGAAGGTCGGCCTATTAGAATTGAGGAATATAAGTCATGTAAAACAGTTTTGTATAGTATAATCTACTAACGCCTCATAAAATATTTAACAGTTCGAATTACAAGGTCATGTTACAGGGTAATACCCACTGCTAGCTTATAGGGCATAACATAGTACGCCTTCGAACGTAACTGGAACCGTGGAACATTGCATTAATATTTTATTACTTACTGAAACTCTTAGAAGTCGGTAAATGGATTCCTAAGAAGTGTTTTTCTAAGTAAAGAGACAGAATACGCCCACTTGGGAAAGTGGGTGGCCTGTGTTAGCTCATCCTAAGAAAAGCTCACAGAACAAAATGGGAACCTTCAGAAAGAGAATATAAAATTTGTTTGCGCTATTTTGTTTTTTTTATTTCTTCAAATTGGTTTTTATACATTTATTTTTTATTAATTTAGTTTGGTCTAAGAATATGACTTGCTTGCCATATGATGAAGTTTGTTAATTTTATAATATTTAACATAAAATTTATTTCTAGTTGTTTGTACTTTCTGATTCCCCAAAGCTCAACTCCGTATGTCAGAATAGACTTTATAATAGTCCTGTGGATCAGTCTTTTTTAATGGATTGGAAATTTAGACCGTTTGCCTAGTAAGTGCTGTAATAGTCGAAATCGACGTGCAGTTTCCTGTCTTTCAGTCTTTTGTGAGTATTCTGGGGTGAGTTGTTTGTCCAGATGTAGGGATAAGAGGATATCCAAAACGTAAAATTCTAACGATAATTTTCGATTCTAAGGTCATATTTTTTTGTTTATCCTCTTCACGAGCGTACTGCGCTTTCGGCACTGAGAATATAAATAAAAGATAATAAAAAGGAAATACTTACACAGATAATTAGTTGTATAATTATTGTTACAATTATTCAACACGAACGAATAACATTCTGGTGAATTATTCAATAGAAGAATAAACAATAGCTAATAGTTTATACTGATTTTTATTGATCGTCGAATGAGCTGATGAATGAAATCAGATTTGTTTGTTTATTTTTATTAATTGTTTAATGACCCTGATTGTTCACAAACCTTGTTGTATCAGCAAATCCCTAGTCAAAATTAATAGTGTTGTTGTTGTTTCCATTCGTCATCATAATTTAGAACAGTGTTCTTTCTTTGTATACTTTTTAATCATGTATGTGTGTTGTTTAATTTTTTTTTATCGTGTCTCCAATGTGAGGGATAAACTATTTTGCGTTACTTGATTTCAAAAATATTCTTCTTTGATGGTATATTTGCGACAGAACTTCATGTATTATTACGAGTATATTCCAGAAAAATGTGAGTTATTTTTGAAATTTTCGTTAACGATGTCATCAGATTGTTTATGTATAATACACAATCCATAATGGTCATGATACTTGTAGTTGTATAATTTGATATTTTTATAATTGAATTAAAATATCCTCCTTGGTTTTAATTTTTTTTTTAAATTATTGTAAAAAATTTGAATTTTAAAAGCCATTTTTACTGTATTTTGTCTGCATATGGAATATACAATAAGAGAAGGTTTTGCGACCGTGCAAAATTTCGAAGTCAAGTTTTCAAAGGAAATACATGCTTTGTGGTTCTCGGGTCGAAAAAAACATGCCTCATAATATAAGTCATTTTTATTTTATTTTTTTACGGCAATCCACAGCGAAGGTGATGCTTGTCTAGTTATCTACTCGTTACCAATCTATTATATCTAATAACCATGGTGGGGTCAAGTTTTATATTTTGTGAGACCGCCAATTAATGGAAAAAGTTAACACCCGCAGGCCGACAGACATTTAATGAAATATTGGAAGAAGATAGCTGACCGTAACTATCTCCTTCCAATATTTCATTAAATGTATACTAATTCTTTTTATAATCCTTTCACTGAACATTATAGTTTTATTTTCTATAATTTACTTTGTTAATATTTATATAAATTTTCATATATTTAAATTATATTTAGGTTTTCTTGGTTTACTTTTATTTCATGTTATATGTTCCCTTACTTTACTACATTTTTTTATAGCCATGATGAAACCCTGGAAAGTAGGACGAAACGTTGTCTCTTAATAAATTGTTATTAAACATTAAACTAAAATTAAACTATTATATTAAACTAAAATTGCTATTTTAGTTATTTCAACCGCATCCGGACTATCTTCCTTTTATATATCACACACGGCCAAACAACGTTCTTCCAATAAATAATATATCGCCTTTTTTATCAAATTTATTTGTTATTTAGAAATAGAACCAATTTAAAATAAACAGTAAATCCCCATTGAATGAAGATTGGAATTGACTGATGAATGAACTCTGCCTTTTAATAGAGGGAATTCATTTCCATCTCAATCTGTGAGGGAGTTATTGAAATGCGCCCCGCATTCAGGGATGACATTCAAGTCCTTTGATTCCGTCTAGACTATTCAAAGTCTTCCTTTGTCCGCATTCTTCAATATCTGAGAATTCTTCTACCACCACTCTAGATTTATCTTAATTTAAATTATTGGTTACCTTTTCAATGATTTTTAATTAGTATTATATGATTTTTTTCAGTATAATTATTAAGCTGTAAATGAAGCCTTTAATTTACTTAATTAATCTTTAATTAAACAATTAAGAAAATAATTATATATTAATGACTCAGCATAACAGTACTACAACTTGCTATATATTTCATACATTCATACATGGTAATATATATAGTAATATACTGTTAAATAAGTTCGTAGCGTTTACTGGTGATTTCTGAGACTGAGATAAAAACTTCAGATTCTTGTTAATATTTTTAATCAATTATATATCACCCATTTTGATCCATGACATGTTGCTATCTTTCAGGTATTTTTTTAAATTCCGTCCTCCCAGAACATGAACTCCTCTTCGTGCGTTTTGCAGTCCTCGAGCTAATTAAAGTATTTTTCGTTAAGAGAGTTTTGAAGGGCCTGGAATAAGTGAAAATCTGTTGGGACAACTCCCCCAACATCCCAGCCAAACTCCAATAAGTTCTGCCGGGTCTACAAAGACACGTGAGGACGGGCGTTATCGTGCTGGAAAACCTGGAAAACATGCCTTTGCGATTATGAGACACTTACACGAGATATGTTAAGCGTTTCTGCGATATCCCGTGTCGTAGAGTGAGGATTTTCTATGACGAATGCTTGGATTTGGTCATCAACAGTTAAAGGACGATCGGAGCTTTGCGTCTTCCAAGTCAAAATTTCCGATTCTGAACCAAGCATGGTCGATGCTTTCTTCTAAGGCATTAACCATCTGAATACAATTGTGTTCGTATTAAGACGGCATTTTTTGTGTTACAGACCTATGTCGGTACGTATATATATTTTATGATCGCGCATAGATTTATTTTAACTTCTCTGATTTCTAATATATTAGGGTCATCTTATATGTTTCTTATGACGCAGAAAACGAAAATTCTATCGATTTTAAGGTCGTGCACAGATACATTTTAACTTTTCTGATTTCTAATATATTAGGCTCCTAGAATAGACTTTTCTTTTGGTTACTTCTTATATTAGGGTCCATTTGAGCCTTTTGTATATTTTCTGCATCTTAGAAAATTCAAAAAGACACTAATGTGTTAGAAATCAGTGTACCAAATCGATGTACGATCCTAAAATCGATAGAATGTACGATTTCTGCGTCTTAAGAAATATATAGAGGACCCTTATATATAAGAAATCAGAAAA
>NW_027109908.1:1681490-1686143 GCF_000696795.3 Halyomorpha halys
TCGATGTACGATCCTAAAATCGATAGAATGTACGATTTCTGCGTCTTAAGAAATATATAGAGGACCCTTATATATAAGAAATCAGAAAAGTTAAAATAATACGCGATCCTAAAATCGATATCATTTTCGTTTTCTACGTCTTAAGAAACATAGAAGGGGACCCTAATATATTAGAAATAAGTAAAGAGAAAATAAATCTGTGCGTAATCATAAAATCTATAGCATTTTCGTTTTCTGCGTCTTGACAAATATATAAGAGAACCTAATATATAAGAAATCAGAAAAACTAAAATAAATCGATACGCGACTTTAAAATTCGATGAAATTTTCTTATTCTGCGCCATAAAAATACCCTGATATATTATAAATCAGAAAAGTTAAAATAAATCGATACGCGATCTTAAAATGGATAGAATTTTCGTATTCTGCGTTTTAAGAAACTTATAAGAGGACCCTAATATATATATTATTATTTTATGCGCACATCACGCCATGGAGGCCTAAGTCCATATATCAAGAATATTAGGAGGTAATATTCCCAGTATTAGGAAATATATTGCGCGTTTCTGGTGGTAGTTTTTTCGCAGGGTGGGTTCGTCACTCTCACGCCTATTTTTTGTGAGTGCCACCCATTGGCTAACGGGCCTCATAAATACCCGTGGGAGGTTTTCAGTGAGTTTTGCATTATTTTGTGCTTGAAAAAAGCCCGGGTGGGACCGGGATTTGATCCGACAACCTGTGGATTGGTAGACTGCTGCGTTACCACGCTGCTACCGCTGCCCCCTAATATATATGAAATCAGAAAAGTTAAAATAAATCTGTGCGCGATCTTAAAATCTATATCATTATGGTATTCTGCGTCATATGAAACATACAAGAGGGTCCTAGTATATTCGAAATCAGAAAAGTTAAAATTAATCTATACGTGATCATAAAATAAATATATACATACCAATTGTTTAATTGATTTGAAAATTATTTTTGATAAGAACAGAATAGAATAGAAGGACAGTTTTTACTCTAAACTGCTTATTTATACGGGGAAAATAAATAAATAGATTAGTAAAAAAAGAAAGAATTAAAATTGAATAAAGTGAATTAGGTCACTCAGTGAAATGTTTCTAAAACCTTGGTTTAAAATGGTTCTAACGGGATTATCTCCGGTGACATTGAAGGTGGGGGTGGGAGTTGAAAGGTGGTAATTTACGTTGAGCCGGGGGTAATGAGCTACACCCCTTCTCATTAAAAGCAAAGTCAAAGGAAATCGGGTACAGGCACTTGGCAGTTTTTAATCTGTTCCTGGAACGACTGCGCTGTTTACTACAGGCTGACTGGGCTCCAAGGGAGGGTTCTTAGTAAGTTGCGGAAAATGAATTTCGCTAAGCCTACTTTGTCTTACCGCGATTTCGCGCAAAAACCTTGGACCAAGTATTGCGATCCTGAAAAATTTGAAATTAAATTCTGTGACGGAAGTACAACTTTTGAAATCTCAAGTCCAAACTGCCAAATCTCGCTAAGTGGTCTGTGAACCTGGATTCTGAAGCTGAAAGTTTGTAAAAAAAAAAAAAAAAAAAACTTGAAATAAATTTAGCAAGTGCGCTAAAGCCGCAAACACTCAACTTGAGTGGAGAATCTGACCATTGCCAGAACTCCAATTGTCCATTTTTATTTTACAAGTCTTTTGGCCACAGCCGTTTCAACGTTCTAGGTGGGCTGTAGAGATGGGTGGAACTAGATAACGATTGAATTTTGACAACTCTAAACCATTGAATTCCTCTCTTATCTATTCCTTACTATCCCAAATCCTTTGTAAAATCCTCAATGTCCCTTGCTCTGTCACAAATAAAATCATTCATAATGGCCTCAGTCTTAAATTTCTTGCCAATTAGGCCAAAGCCAGATATGAACTCCCAAAATAATGATAAACTCCCAAACTGAGTTATTTCTTACCTTACTCCAATTTATGATAATCCTCCGAGGTGCCTGAAAAGAAGATGACCTCGAGATCTTGTACTGTGTGAATTCTACAAATGGTAGATTCTCCACTTGACTATATCATGCCACTGTTATATAACATCGCATTTACTAGTTGTATATTTATGTATTGTCTTTGGTATTTTATCTTGCTCCTTTTATGATGTACTCCTTGCTGAGGGTATTCTAGTAACTATAATTACTTCTTTTAAATCTCCTCTATATACCACTGTGTCGCCGCCTTTAGAAAACCCTTACCTCCGCCTGAATCGATACTGCATTAGACGAACCTCTTTGACTCCCTAGTGTACGAGGTTGAGGACAGAAGTAGGATTTACATTTAAACTAGATCTGGCTGGAAATCTGTGTTGGCCTTTGTAGCCGGCGTGGGCTCGTAGCGCGCTGACCATATCGACGCATTGCGACCTTCCCAGCCAGTATGACTCAGCCGAGGAAATGCCTTATTTTCCAAATGTCTTCAGAGCTTTAGTTACTCAGATTCATCTCCTAATTGTCTTCGGTGAAACTATTTCTTGGGGCATCATTTTAAATTGCAGTCTGAGGTAAAAACCTTTGCTGATCCTTAAATATTCAATTGTTTCGGCATTGAATCGTTGTATTAAAAAAAACGTGAAAATCTTTTGAAGTCTAGATCTATGTTGAAACATGTTACTCCGAGACTTCTTTAACAAAGTGGGAGCTTTTTAAATTATTTTCTGAAAAACTTTAGTTAGTAACGAATATGTTTTAAAATAATTTAATATGCTTATTAAAAACGTAAACAATTATTTTGGAGCTCTGGATGGCAAGATTCTCAATCTAAGTCCTCAGCATCTGCGGCTAACACCCTCGCTCAACCTCCACTAGCTTTTATACCAGCGACGCGGTTGAGAGGGAAGCACCGGGATCTTCCGGAGTGCTGCTTGCTTCACAAGGGGATAGGTGTGTTTAAGCATTGCTTAAATATTGCTAGGAATATGTGTGTTTAAGATATTCCTGTTAGATATACTATAACCTAAAATTCAGGTTGTTATTTATGATATTCACATATGAATATGAATTTGGCAAATGAAAATTTGTCTGAGCAACTATAAATCAATTTATTTTAGCAAATTTCATGTAAACTATTATTCCTACGAAGATAAACATCATAAACTACTTTATAGATTATTAAACTAGCTTTAATTTGAGTGCTATTTGACATCTGTACGTCAAATGGCTTTATAGATATAAATTTTTCAAAATAAATTCACTAACTACTGATTTTTCAGTACGTCCCATACAACATTTTTATGAAATGTTGCTTTTTAAAAAGCTATATCTCGGAAACTATTTAACGTAAATAACTCGATTAGGGTTCATATTTTAGCAAATTTAATTTCCTTTAAATGACGTTATCTTAGGGTTTCTTGTGTCGTTCTTATTTTTTAAGATATAGGCCTCCGAATGTAAAATTAGGTTTTTTATCGCTTTGAAACAGCCGCCATTTTTTATTCCCCCTACCTATACTTGGCATACTCATCAATTAATCGCTAGTAATTGTACATAGTTTTCATTAAAGTAATCATAACTTGGGGCGAGGTAATTTCTTTTTTTCTCCTATTGGGCTCTTGTACTACCAGGACTTCAATAAATATACTGGTTAAAACTGTATTGAACCAATACGTTTTTATGTAGAATTTTTTATAGTTTCATTTTTCGTCTCCTGAAAAATCAATAATATGGACTTAATCCGTGCATATCAGTGCATGAGTGCATTTATGAGCTGGGTTTTAAATATCGGGCTGCTGCAAGGACATTTGTCCCTTATTTTATTTTTTTTTTAATCTCATTAGTATAACCTCAATTTCATAAGTAATGAAATAATTTATAAAATATATACAGATAAAAAATTTCCTCTGCTTCAATTTGCTCTTCTCATATTGCGACGGCGCTTATCTTCCACGAAGTACTCCAGAAGATTAAACCACACATTTACTTTGCCGTTGTGGAACACACCGTCTTCTTTCCTTATCCCCTAATTGCATAGTAGTGCTGTATAATAATACTGCAAAGCCGGCCATAGTGATGGACTTATTACGGTGAAAAGGAAAAGAAAAAGAACTTTTAGCCGGGTAATGGGGCCTGTGTGTATAGAGCTCTCCTGTTTATCTTGTGTGGTTATATCCTTGATACGCTCTGTGAATATTAACTCGAGAGCAGGAGATCCATCTCATATCCTCCCCTCCCCACATCACACACTCATACGATCTCTCAGTTACTATGTCTAGTTTTGGGGTTTAATTTACATATGTGGGTTACGCATTACCTTAATATATAATATATACCTTGGTTCAAAGATTATTTAACCTAAAATTGAAAATAAATCCTATCCATAATACTACGTGAGTCCAGGAGGAGAAAAAAGGCAGCTATTTCACCTCAATTTTTGATTATCTTAATGAAAACTATGTATAATTACTAGTCAAAGTTGACGAGTCTTCCAAGTAAAGGTAGAGGGAATAAAAAATGGAAGCTGTTTCAAATCGTTAAGAATAATCAATTTTTCATTCAGTGTTCAATAAACTTAAAACTACCAACACTAGATAACCTAAGAGAACATTATTTAAAGTAGGGTAAATTTGCTAAAATATGAGCCCTAATAGAGCTATTTACGTTCGATAAATAAATGCTTTATAA
>NW_027109908.1:1686193-1688668 GCF_000696795.3 Halyomorpha halys
AAAATGTACTGATAGATTAGTTGTTAGTGAATTTGAAATATCTATATCTCATAAACAGTTCGACGTAAAAATGTCTATTAACTCTCAAATTAAAGCTAGTTAATGGACTATTAAGTAGTTTATGGCGGTTTTCTTCGTAGAAATAGAAAGAAAAATTAATCTTTCGGAGCTCAATATCTTTAAAACTACCTACACTTGAAAACCTAAGAGAACATCGTTTAAAGCTGAGTAATTTTTCTAAAATATGAGCCCTTATAGAGCTATTTACGTTAGTTCTGGATATATAATTCTTTAAAAAGCAACATTTCATAAAATAAAAAAGCAGGAGATCCAACTCATATCCTCCCCTCCCCACATCACACACTCATACGATCTCTCAGTTACTATGTCTAGTTTTGGGGTTTAATTTACATATGCGTAACCCACCTTGAAGGGATTTGAATATTATACCTTGGTTTAAAAATTTTTTATCCTAAAATTGAAAATAAATCCTATCCATAATACTACGTGAGTCCAGGAGGAGAAAAAAGGCAGCTATTTCACCCCAATTTTTGATTATCTTAATGAAAACTATGTATAATTACTAGTCAAAATTGACGAGTCTGCCAAGTATAGGTAGAGGGAATAAAAAATGGAAGCTGTTTCAAATCGTTAAGAATAATCAATTTTTCATTCAGTGCTCAATAAACTTAAAACTACCAACACTGGATAACCTAAGAGAACATTATTTAAAGTAGGGTAAATTTGCTAAAATATGAGCCCTAATAGAGCTATTTACGTTCGATAAATAAATGCTTTATAAAAAGCAACATTTCATAAAAATGTACTGATAGATTAGTTGTTAGTGAATTTGAAATATCTATATCTCATAAACAGTTCGACGTAAAAATGTCTATTAACCCTCAAATTAAAGCTAGTTAATGGACTATTAAGTAGTTAATAACGTTTTTCTTCGTAGAAATAAAAAGAAAAATTAATCTTTCGGAGCTCAATATCTTTAAAACTACCAACACTTGAAAACTTAAGAGAACATCGTTTAAAGCTGAGTAATTTTGCTAAAATATGAGCCCTAATAGAGCTATTTACGTTCAATAGTTCTGGAGATATAGTTCTTTAAAAAGCAACATTTCATAAAAAAAATATATATATATGAAAAATCACTAGCCGTTAATTTTTTTTGTGAATTCTATTTCTCATGAACCATTCGTCGTACAGATTTCTATTAGTACTCAAATTAAAGCCAGTTTAATGTACTATAAAGTAGTTTATGACGTTCATCTTCGTAGGAGTAGTAGTTCTATGATTATTTGAGTACTAATAGATACCTGTACGTCTTATAGTTCCTGAGAAATATTTCCCATAATAAATTCACTTACTACTGATTTTTCAGTACATATTTTATGAAATTTTGCTTTTTAAAAAGCTATACCTTGGGAACTATTGAACTTAAATAGCTCTATTGCTCATATTAAAGCAAGTTTACTCTAATTTAAATGATGTTCTCTTTGGTTTTCTAATGTTGTTAGTATTCTTGAAGATATAGATAGATATTTTTTTAGCGTTGCGAAACAGCCGCCATTTATACTTAGCAGACTCGTAAATTTTGGCTAGTAATTATACCTAGTTTCCATTGAATTAAACCAAAATTGGGGTGAAATAACTGCCTTTTTTTACCTCGGCTCTTGAACTGTTATAATATAATCTATATACTGGTAAGGGATAGTAAAAAAAGTATTTTTAAATTCCACAACGACAACTCAAAATGTTAATATTTAATTCTGAAATCTAGGCAAGTTACCATTGACCGCAATCTCTTACAATCCCACGCGTCTATACAGCCAGCGTGACGGCCTCTACCGACTGTCACAGGAAAGTTGCGCTATGTGACGAGGCGTTCCTGGAAAATAAATCAATGGTTGAATTCCAGTTTATCCATGGACGCTATCTTTGCTAAATTCATTCAACAATAATAAACAGTAAACGCCAATTAAGAGAGAAACAAACAGGCGAGAATGAAAGTAACATCATGGTTCTAAAAATATCTTAGACTGAGTAATGTTTCCTGTATCTAAAAAAATAAAAGAAATCATTTCTATTTCTTTAAATGGTGGTTGTTATCTCTTTTTGTTCTATAGCCCTGATGATGACCTGAAACTCAGGTCGAAACGTCGGCATAAATAAATATTTTTTTCTTTATTTATGTTCTTTTTGCTGACCGCACCCCTGGCCATTTTCTCCAATTAATAAAATAAATGAAAAAGTTTAGTAATCAATAATGTTACCGTAAACAAAAAATATTTATGTTTTTGAAGTCCATCCTGTGACCACTCTATTATTTTTTTTCTGTAATAAGTAAAACTTTAAACAGCCCGGTAAGTTAAATAATATTGCATGTAGTAATAAATTTAAATATCTAAATAACAATTTTTATTTATTTGCTAATAGTAAGAAAATGTTCAAAAAGGAAATACTTCA
>NW_027109908.1:1689494-1691787 GCF_000696795.3 Halyomorpha halys
AATACTTCACTTCAACTCATTGAAAAATTATATTTTCTATTTATATCTATCTGCCCATATTTAATTATATTTTTATTTTACCTCCATGTTCTCAAGGTTTATCGATTGTTAACTAATTTACAATCTTCTTTACTGGTCTCATCCCATCTCTAGTTAACTGCATCCATACCGTTTTGCATTTCTAATACAGTAAAGATCAATAATATTTGAAAATATAATAATAACTTAAATAATTGCAAATTATGTTAAATGATTATGATTTACTTTTTATTAATATTCTTCTATTATTTTTTATGTTGCTATGTTTTTTTTTAAGAAAAAACTTCTGTAGGTTCCTTTTTTGTTTTCTTATTTGATACTGCTTATCGAGGTAGGCCCGCTCACCGTTAAGCGAACACACAAATTATTCAGACAAGTTGATGGCGGAGATCAATAGACCTTAACTCCCAGAGAAAGGGGACATTGCTGCATCCTCGGTCGATACGGGGGTCTTGAATTGTAAATCAAGGCATTATTGTAAGTCCACTTATATATTGCTTAATCTATATCTCCTGTTTTTATTTAAATAGATTAACCCCAAGTAAACCGTATATTTTGACAGATATTTCAGAAATGTTTATAACTAAGTCAATTCTGTGACCATGAATGTCAAAATGATGTCATGACTGTTATCCCACAAGTAATTATTTATGTAAAAAAACAACATAATTTTGTACTAAATATTTATTAGGAGATGATGGTTGGGGGTGCAGTCAAATCAAACAGAAATAAGTTGGTGTAGCTTATTTAATTGTGCCAACGTTTCGGCTCGAGTTTCTAGCCTCCATCAGGGCTAATAACAGAACAAGATAACAACCAATAAGTATAAAAAATAAAAAATAAAATATAAAGTGAATAATTTTACAGAATGGAATTAATAAAATGAAGTGATGAGAGAATTGGAAATTAAAATAGATATATAGATAACGTATACCATTTAATTTAACATTTTCCAAAAACCATTTGTCGTCACCCTCTCACACGCTTTCTTCCTCTCAATATTTTCTACTTTTTACTTCTTTTTTTTTACCCACTCGTAACGTTTCCTCTTAAAAACACTTAGGCATTCTTGTAACGTATTTTTTAATTCGAAGTTTAGCCGCTATTGGCGCAGTATACCATTTGATGTTTGGTTTCCAAGCTAAGAGGTTCGTTTTATTTATTTTTCCCCCTTCTTTATTTTACCACCCCCTTCCCAGTTTTCCTTACCCACGTTATTAGTTATGCTCACCATATATTATTATTGTTGTTTATAAAAATTATTTTATTTTTTCTTCTATTCATATCTTTTGTTAAACTTTACTTATATTTTGTCTTTTTATCAATTATTATGTTTACATAATTTTATATTTTCTTTCTCTCAATTTTCTTTTTCTTTCCATATTTCAATTTTTAAATTATTTATAACTAATATATTTATACTTCATTGCATTATATAACTTCATTTTCATTTTATTTCCTTATGTTATTTTACCTACTTTTTCAATTATCTATATACACATTTTATTTTCCAATTCTCTCATCACTTCATTTTATTAATTTCGTTCTGTGTAAAATTATTCACTTTATGTCATTCCGTTTATATTTTCTTTTTTCTTTTCTATACTTATTGGTTGTTATCTTGTTCTGTTATTTGCCCTGATGAAGGCTAGAAACTCTAGCCAAAACGTTGGCACGATAAAATAAGTTACATCAACTTCTTTGTGTTTCATTTGACCGTACCCCCAACCATCATCTCCTAGTACGTCATCCACGGTCAACTATCTCTCATAATTATAAATATTTATTACTTTTGATAAGGTGTTAGTAATTGAGCGTAAATTAATATAAAAAGAATATGGTCGGGATTGTGGTCATTAAAAATTCACAAATAAAAGCAAATTATTTATTTGTGCTGACGTTAATATCTGATTTTCAGTGCTGGAAAAAAAATAATAAATAAATAAAACGAGATAACTACCATAACTTAGAGAACATAAAAATAAAAATATAATATTGCAAGAAGAAAGTTAATTGAATGAATGAAGTAGGTTGTGGGAAGATAACCTGGGTGGCGGTCAATAAAGGTATTGAAATAGTGGAAGAAAACTATTTAGTCGGGATATTGTAGGGCTTCTTAGGGGCTAAATAAAAACAAGATATAAATATTGTAAGAATTGACAAAGCATTAAAATCAATATTTAGAGGAAATGCAAAAATACGCAGGTTGCTCTGGCCCGCTTGAGAATAGGTCATACTCTCCTCACGCACTCTC
>NW_027109908.1:1692667-1693992 GCF_000696795.3 Halyomorpha halys
CCATTATAAACTCCCTAACCACCCAAACCCACTAGTTTCTAACATTACTTCCTCTTCCATTCCTGGCAATCCTCCGAAGCGCCTGAAAAGAAGATGGCCTCGTGACCTTATATTGTAAAATATTTTTAGAGTTCTATTGCTGGGTAGTTTCTCTACATGTTGTATCTTATCATTATCATTGTGTCATTATGATCAAATTTGCTTGTTGTCAAAACAAAAAAAATATCTCGTCTACGCAATAAATACAAATATTTTATTTTATTTTTTTTTTAATTTAACAATTTCATTATATTTGACAATTTTATATTATTCGATTAACAATTTTATTCCCCCTAACTCACCCTCTCACACCTCCCCTTTGTAGTGATCCGCTAACCAAATTCGATTCGTTAAACAAATGTAATAAATTTATCATCAGACAGCAATGTGGAGTTATAAATAAATTTATAAAACAAAAACAAAAAGTTAGTTAAAAGAAATACTTCAATGCATAGATAAGTTAATAGAAATAATTTAATGGATACATAAGTTAAAACAAAAAAAAAATAACAGTAATAATAATAATTTATGGAAGAATACATATAGATAGACTAGAAACTAGTTACTAAGGATGCTCTGCTAAATGGGCCGAAACGTTGGTTAGCAATAGTTTTCTTCTACTATTTTGATACCTTTATTGACCGCTACCTGGACTATCTTCCTATAATCTAAAAAGAAAATAATAATAAACATACTTAGAAATATACATAACAATAAATTAGGTAGAAAGAAGTTGATTGATAATAATAGACGATAGTTGATATTAACCAATACATTTCTTAGAGTAAGTCTGCTGTTTCAATACTATATCAGTTGGTTTACAAATGAAACACACTAAGTCGAAAATTGAAGTTTTGACATATTTGATGATATTTTTTTTTTAATGATATGTGAATATTAAATTTTATAAGCAGATTGTTATGACATTAATAAATTCTTTAGAATTCAATATTTTTTAACATTTTAGACTGGAATAACCAATTAACTCAAAACTAGAAAAATTTGTCTTAGTGTGTTTCACCTGATGCCAACAAGTTCTTCTCAAATAAAATAAAATAAATTGGTGCGTTGTGTAGGTCAATGGGCTTGTGTTAAAGCTATCACTATTTTTATGATTTTAGGAGAAAAAAAAATGTTCAACTTGAACAGCCTTGAAGCTCCACAAAGTGGGACGAAACGTCAGCAAATAAATAGTTGTTAACTATTTTCGTTTCTTTTGAGCGCACACCCGACCGTCTTCTTAATAATTTGAATTGATATATTCTTTTATTATACATACACATACA
>NW_027109908.1:1695162-1696316 GCF_000696795.3 Halyomorpha halys
AATAAAAGAATATATCAATTCAAATTATTAAGAAGACGGTCGGGTGTACGGTCAAAGAAAGGAAAATAGTTTACAACTATATATAGACATAATAAAAGAAATTATCAATAAATAAAAAAGTAAATAGCCACAGCAGTACATTGGAAGAAAACGCAACAAAAAATAAGTTAAAAATAATAATAGATACATTTAAAAAAACATATAACTGAGTTAAAAGAAATGAATAAATAAATTTTAAAAAAGTAAAATTAAATTAATAATATTGAAAGGAAAGATATTTAAATATTAGGGTGATCGTAACAGTATAGAGGTGAAATTTATTGGTGAAATATTTAAAGAACAGTTAAATATAGTGGTGGAAAAAATAAACTTAGATAAAAATAAATAATGATTATATGTATGTTAGTGATAACAATGTTCCATCTTCATTGATAAGAATAACAAAATATGTTATTCGTTTCAAATGTTGTTTGAAACGAGACGTGACGTGATGTGACTGATATATCCTATTAAACAATAATGTTCAAATGGTACCTCCTTCCTAATATAGAAGCACTCTCCCTGGAAGAATCCCTCAGGAGTACCTGGCATACATAATTCCTCCTGCTTCCAGTAGGAACAACTTCTGACAGGTAAAGTTCTCTTCTGTTCGGAACAGTGGTCGACATCTTCCCTCTAAATAATCACAATCATATAATATGCATGAATACATAATAGATCTTTAATATATATAGCTCTTACTATAAATGATTGCGCAGACTAGATTTAATTCTGGTTGAATGATACATGGTCACTGTAAAAATAAAATATTTTACAATGTTAAAATGTTTGTTCATTACAATGTTTTACCTTAAATCAGAAATATATAATCTTTTCAATGTCTTAAGATTGGTTATAATTGTTTAAATAAAATAACTTGTATCCAATTTGTCTCAAAACACTCTTTATTTCTTTATAAGTCCAACGTTTCGGCAATTCGGTCATACTCAACATTCGGACAATCTTAGTTTTTTTTTTTTATTTATTTATTGATATTTACAACTGTATAAAAAATACAACAAGTAAATTTGATCATAATGACATAATGATATGATACAGGATGTAGAGAAACTACCCAGTAGTAGAACTCTAAAAACAGTTTACAATATAAGGTC
>NW_027109908.1:1696691-1708564 GCF_000696795.3 Halyomorpha halys
CCGAAACGTTGGACTTTGAAAGAAATAAAGATTGTTTTGAGACTTAAATTGGGTACAAGTTATTTCATTTAAACAAATTGCTTAATATATTTTAATAGCATATATTAAATCAAAAATACAAATTTGCCCAAAATTCTTTAAAATTTATGCCAGAAGAACAAAAAAACTTTAATTCTCACTAAATGCCAGAATTCATTTTTTTTTTTTTTTTTCGTGGGCATTTTTTTGGGGGAGGGGGTACATTTTTATGCATTTAAAAAAGAGAGAAAAAAATTATTTCTCCTAATGAAAAGGGTTTTCGAAATTCAGAAATAATTTTTATTGAAAGTCTTATGTACAAATATTTTCAACGTTATTACGTTACGTTCGAATTTAATGTTGTTTTTAATATTTTTTCAACTCAATGGAAATCCCAATAAATTTCATCGATTTAATTTTTAAAAAAATTAATTTTGTACTATTTTATTTATGATTTTTGGGTATGAGTGGATGTTTAAAAAAAAATGTAATAATAATAAAAGGTAATAAATATAAATACCCTGAGACATGCAGAAAAAAAATTATAATCTGATTTAAATAATATTTTGGGTTTTAGTCCAGACATATAAATATTTTCAGAACGTTTATTTATTTCTGTTAAAAAAACCGTTTGATGAGTTTGATATTTTTTGTGATAGTTTTTCTACACTACCACAATCCCAATAAATTTCATTGATTTACTTTTTCAAGACTTTAATATAGAATTATTTCATTTATAGTTTGTTTGTTTTTTGTTTTTTTGGGTGAGGATTGGATAGTTTTTAATCGGTTTTGTAGTACTATCTAAAAAGTAGTAATAAAAAAAATCTACCCTTTTCTCTCAATAAACATTAATTGGCTAAATTTTATTCAGTATTGCCTGCTACATTGTAAAGTATTTTTGGAATTCGGAAGTAATTTTGCAAAAAGTTTTTAGTGTTAATTATTTTCAATCCTTCTAGAAAGTCCGAATTTGATATTCTGTGTTTTTTTTTACTTTTTAATAGTTTTTCAACTATATATGATTTAATATAATTTTCATTTATTTAAATCATAGAAAAATTAAATTAAATGAAAGTAAAGATATTAGATAATTATCTGACTGGAACCAATGAGGTTTATTTTCAAAAGTGGTGGTCCCACGAAATGAAAAACTTAACCCCCACCCACCCGAAGGTTTAATAATACGTTGATCACCTCTAGATAAACCCTCCCCCCCTCCATATTTCAGAAAAGACCAGGCAAGGGGTGTAGCGGAAATTTTTTGTTTTTCATGTACAATTAGAAAAGATATTCAACTGAGTTCATACATAATTTTTGCTTAAAGTTTCTAGTATGAATTAATTTCAGTCTTTTTAGAACGTTTAGTTTTTTCTTTTTAATACTTTCTCAACTCCTCAGCAAGTTTAAATTATTTTCATTTATTTAAATTATAGAAAAATTAAATTAAATTAAAGTAGTGATAATTAATAATTATCTGAGAGGAACCATTTAGGTTTATTTTTAACAATGATCCTTAAATAATTTACATAAGTAGTAATGAATAGGATAAAGTTAAAAAAAGGGAAGGGTGAGAGAATATATAATGAATAAGTATTATGCAATAATATTACAAGGGGATAGATAAGTGGGCATAAATATATAAATAAAGAAATAATATAAAATTTTAGCCTGAAATAAAGTGGAAGAGAAAAACTTGGAGAATATAACGGAAATTTTTTATGTATCACGAATAATTTATTTATTTATTTATTGATATTTACAACTATACATCAAGTAAATTTGAAGTAATATCATAATGGTAAGGTACAAGCATGTAGAGAAACTACCCATTGGTAGCATTCTAATACAAATCATTAAAAATATATTAAACTTAATTCATACAGAATGTTTACATATAATAGTCTTTTCACGAAATAGTCTTTTTATAATGTTTTTTTATTTTATTTATATATTATTTATATTTATTATAATATATATTATTTATATTCATGCCGTTTTTCAATTTCAGGCGCTTTTTAAATATTTCTCGATTTAACTGTCTTAAAATCTCCTCTTTTCGTTTTAAGCTAATATTTCAAAAGTGATATAGGGCCGTCGCTTCCCGGAGGTCTTGGCAGGGCAGGTCCGGCGGGGAAGGATTGCCCTTTTTTGTGTTATGATCTCCTCTTGTGAGATTGTGACATGTCGTACATCGACCAACCTATGTACGATATATATTATAGTCCCTTTATTTTATTTTGTTTTAATCTACTTTAAAAAAATGCAATTATTAATTACTAAATGCTAGGTCGTATCGTTATTCATTTTAGACTATCAGAATGTATTGTGTATCCTTTATTGATTTTACAAAATATTAGTGGAATAATATTATATATTTATTTATAAATATTAAGCTGTTTGAAATATTTGGATATATTTTTTTTCTGCCCGTTATTTGCCTTTAAATTTCACTTCTGAAGTATTGAGTAGATCTTTCTTATTTACATAATCGTGCTTGGCCGTTTATTTTTCTAAAGCTGAGTTTGCTCAGGTCAAACGGAGTCTGGAAACTCGAAGCGTTTGAAGTGCCTCTTATTTTCTATAGCTATCGATTTTATTCTCGATTTGAAAGCAAGTTTGTTTTCTCAACACTGAGAAGAAAAATATTGGTGGAAAAAAGTAGTTTGTGCAGTAGCTTTATTATACTTTGATTTTGAGGAGCGATGTGATTTGTTTTTATTAATTTCAAGAGGAGAGGAATAATACTGCTTGTTGCTAAGCCCGGTATTACACTATGGAAGTTCTTTGACAAGGATCTTTTATATAAGATTTTATATAATACGTAAAAGTTCAGTATGGTAGGACCTGAACTTTGTTTAAATACTGTATTTTACTGAATACATTAATGGGTTATTACATGTAATATTCATTTACGTGATCATGATTTTTTCTTAAATTATTAAAAAAAAAAAAAAGAAAATAATGAAATATGAACTGCCAAAACCCCTGGAGGGTCAGAGGTTCAGGACTATCTAAGGAAGTACGGTTTATAGAACAACTGTTGTGCAAAAAAGTGATCTGTTCATGATCACACTCAACCGCCAGATTTTTTCCCCGTTAACGGTATCAGTTTCATGAGGCTGAGTGGACTGCGGATGGCTCTCGAACCCACAGGATTTACTCACGACTATAGTGAAAGAAAAAATAATTATCTGCCACATCCGGATTCGAACCCGGGTTCTTAGAGTTAGTAGCACAGTGCCTTACCTCTGAGCTACTCGCTCCCGCATATTTGTCTTTAAATAATAGACTGCGAACTTCCAAAACCCATGGAGGGTCATGTGTAAGGAAGTTCTTTTTGGCCAACGGTTGTGAAAGGAAGTGATTAGTCAATCATCACGCTCAACCACCAAATTTTTTTTCTAATTAAGTTGACTGACGGCTACAGTAGCACAATAAATACTTATCTGAAAAAGCGAGATTCGGTCCCGGGTCCTTGAAGTTGGTAGCACAGCGCCTTACTACTGAGCCTACATTTGACATGGAATTTTCCGAAAAGTAAAAATTTGAGTAGCATATTGCAAGTGAGGGAAATTTTCTGTGTTATATTCTCTTTGTAATGATCTATAATTCAAAATTATATCTTGGTACTACTCCAAGATAAGGAGGCGAAAAGTGAAAAACATAGCGCTAGAAATTAAATTATGACGGGTTTTTAATTCAAATATCCCCAAAACTAAAAATCTGAGTTACATACTATAAGTGAGGAAAATATTCAAATCAAAATTATTTTCATTAAAACGTTATTTAATATTAATAACTAAATAAGATAATAAAATCAATAAAAATTGATTTAAATATATTATTTCAGTTTCTTGAGACAGGTAATTATTTATTTATTAGTCTCAACACTTTTTATTTCAACAGTCCAACGTTTCGGCCATTTCAGACATCTTCAATTATAAATTCTTCCTCACATTAAAGTTTAAAATTTGTTTTGGTTATTCTGCCCAGGTCATTAATTATAACTTAAAAACCTATTTTTTAATTTAAAATCATAAATATCTTAATTTTCTTATTTTAAAATTATCCACCAAATCACTACCATATACACAAACCATTTATCGTAACAATAGATAAATGGTTTGTGTATATGGTGGTGATTTGGTGGATAATTTTAAAATAAGAGAATTTAGATATTTATGATTTTAAATAAAAAAATAGGTTTTTAACTTATAATTAATGACCTGGGCAGAATAGCCTGCAAAACAAATTTTAAACTTTAATGTGAGGAAGAATTTATAATTGAAGATATCCTTGAGGATGGCTGAAATGGCCGAAACGTTGGACTGTTGAAATAAAAAGTGTTGAGACTAACAAGGATACAATTTTTGATTTATTTAATAAAAATTTAATTGTATTTTTGTATTATAAGTATATCATTATATCAAGTATATAAGTATATCCTTAAAATTTTCAATTAATTGTTAATTATTATATATCATTTCTAAACACTAGAAATAATGAACTAGCTCATTTTTATTTGCAGAAATTTTTTTTTTTTTTATTCTTTTCTTTTTTAAATAAAATTTTGATTCCTGTATTTCTAGTATCTTATTTTATCAATACAAGATTTTATCTATTTTGTTTATATCTGTATGAGAATAGTACAAGCCTAAGTAACCTGGATAACGAACCCCCTTGTGTACTAACCCACTAAAGCCGTAGATTGCGGACTATTGATGCGTTCGCTAACTTTGAATTCCCTTTTGCAGGTGTTAGTCTGCCATGACAGGATCACGCTACAGCCTGTAGGTGGAGTCACGAGAAGTTAGCTTTCATAAACTTATTCTACAGCAATGGTAAGTAACTACTTAAGTACACGATATAACTTTAGACATCAAATATATCAATGTATCATAATATATAATTGGCATATATATCTTGTATATAAGATTGATTTTTCTAAGTAGTGTAATTTTTCATTAGAGAGGTAATTTCTAAAAATTTTTTTAAAGATAAAAATTAAATTAAAACATTGTGAAACATTGTTTAAATAAATAAATTTTATCCAATTTTAGTCTCAAAACAATTTATGTGAATTTTAAAACATACATAAGAAATCTGAACACTATGCAGATATTTTAAGTAAAATTAATTTATGATAAAAATTAAATGCCTGAAATGAGCGTGGGGAAGGTTACAAATATTGTTGTGATAAATTATAATAGAGTAAATTTCCTGTAATTAAAAGTTTTAATTTTTAATTTAATGTGAAGAATTGACAAAATAGGTAACTAGACATAAACTAAGGATTGCTTATTAAAAAAATATATGATTCCCTAATGTTTTAATGTCTCATAGGCTGATTATGGGCTGGAATTAATGACCTGGGCAGAATAGACTGCATAAAGTTTTTTTTAAGTTTATGTAGTTCTAAAATTGTATTATGGTATGATAATTTATTAATAATACTGTTATTAGTTTATAATGTTAAAAATCATATGCATAAAAAGTTAAAGCATAAAAAATAAAAGCTTTTCGTGATAGGGTGTCCTTAAAGATGGCCCATTTGGCCGAAACGTTGGACTTATAAATAAATATAAATTCTTTTGATAATAAAATTGGATAAAGTTTAATTATTTATACAATAATGATCAGTCTTATGAAAGTGTAAAGATTATATATATATTTTGTAAAAAATATTCAAACTGAATGAAAATTTTTTAATCGTAGAATTCATAAGTCTACACATCGCAAAACTGCATAAGCTACACTGCACCCAGAAATTATAATTGAGACGGTAGTGGAAATAAAATCGGTTAGAATAATTGTTGGTCTTACAAGAGTAGGAATATGCACATGGGATCACCGATTCAATGAAACTGTTTTGGTGACTTTATTTCGAAAAATATTATACACGTATTTGATGTTTCTTACCAATACTCCCTAGGGACCGACAAAAAAAATTTTTAAATTATGTTATCGCATACCGCTTATACTCTGCATGTATTTAATAATTATTATATATTAATCGATCGTTTTATTTGTTTTTTTGTTGAATAAAAACAAAATATTATTGATATGAGTATAATTGAGTTAAAAATTACAAAATCCAAAATTCGCTTATGGAAAGTAGTTAAAAAAACTTTTTTTTAAAGGGAAAAACAAGTCAGCGTATTTTGAAACCCTCTAATACGAATTTTCATAAAAATAAAAAATTGTAAATTTTAGGGTTGATTTATTGATTTAATGATTTATTTTTTTAATAAATTCACAATTCCTTAAATTGTTACCCAAACGTTAATACAACTGTTGGAAAACTGTATTTCCGTTTTTCCAACCCTTATCAATATCTTTTAGATTTTATTCTGCTTTATTATAATTATTTTGTATCCAGTGGATTTAAGATAAATATTTTTATTATTTTTCACCCGGTAAATATAATTCAAATTATAGCATTTCGGCGAATAAGATAGGCTTGTAAGCTCGTGGGGCTTATTAAGGAATCGACCGATAAAATATTAATAAAAACTGAATTGAGGGGTTCGTGTCCGTGGTGAACCCCATGCCGAAACGTAAATGGGAGAATAGCTTTAAGACTGATTTAGTATATTTGGTTTGGATTGGTTTTGGATTTGGATTGCCGTCACTGTACGGTTCAGTTGTATATAGAGAACGATTGGTGGTTACGGCATAGAATTATAATTTTTTTTTATCTTTTGTTTTTTTGTTATTTTACCTAGGTTTTGTGGTCTCACTTACTACACTATTATAAAAGTGGGACAAAACCCTTAGAATAAGGAGGGTATGACCACATCAAATACTGAAAGTAAATAAATTTTAAAATAAGTAAATGTTTTACATATATAATTGGCTTTTCACTATTTATAATGAGTTAATTATCAATTTTCAATATGTTGGTGAAATTATGAATAATTTAAATCTAACACTACATATAAAGGTTAATAAAATTCAACTGTGATGTATGAATGGATTGAATAATTGAGAGTCCGTCCGAAACTGTGTCTAAAATATAGAAACAAAAAGAAAATAGTATTAAGGGTAAGGATACTTTGTAAAGAAGTACTATTCCTATATCAATGGTTATGTAAGTAAGAGATTTGGTCAGAATCACGCTCAAACACCAGTTTTTTGCTCAATTAAGGCTACCCCCTAAAGGCACGGTGGGCTCCAAAACCTACAGGGCTGACTCACGGCTATAGTGAAGCAGAAAATAATTAATCTGCCACAGCCAGATTCGATCCCGAGTCTTTGGAGTTAGTAACACAGCGTCTTACCTCTAAGCTACCCGCTTCCATATATATAAATAGTTATAAAATTAATATGATTTTTAATGAGGGTTAAATAGTTAAATATAGTATATGAGAAGAAGCCAGTCGGCAATAATACACAAAGAAACGAAACATATTTATTTGAGCCGACGTTTCGAACTGAATTTCTGGCCATTATAAATGAGATAACAACCTCAATTCAGAGACAAAAACAAATATAAAGAAAATAATAATAAACAATTTTGGAAATATAAATAACAATAAATTAGATTATAGTTCATTGATACTAATACAAGATAAAATATAATACTGTAGAGGTAAAAATTATACCAACTAATTCTAAAGTACTTTGTATAATTCTTACAATATTATATTTATATATTGTAGAAGTTAGAATTATACAAAACATTTATCACTTATTTTGTATAATTCTTATCTCGTTTTTTTTTTTTTCAACCTCGATGAAGACCTAAATTCAGATCGAAATGTCGACACAAATAATTAAATTTCGTTTATTCGTGTATTTTTTGCTGACCGCACCACCGACCTTCTCATAATTTGATTTTTTTTTTTTTATACTTTCAAGCTGTCTTGACAAAATATCATTCTTGACCGGCGTCTTGCCTTGTGGAAAGTTTCTAACCCTAGCGACAAGAATGATTTCGCCTCAAACGTGGCTTTGAAGGGGCCGCAAGTTTGGATGGGATCGGCCCGCGGTAACGAAGTTTCTCCTCGCTCTGGCCAAACTTTGATCTTGCCCAGTTCAGTGGCAAAATGAATTTCCACCAATAGCGGCTCATGGCAATGTAATAACGGTTTTTCCATTCCCTTTCCAAAAATGGGAAAATGAAACCGCAGTGCAATATTATACCTACGATCGCATTCCCGGCACAGGCTTCTGTGAAATTTAGGAGAAGAGAATATGCAGATGCGTCATGTCTCTTCGAAATTGTGATGTTTAATTTTGTGTCGCAATCGTTACGTACTATTTCATTTCCACTCTGTTGCACCATTCATTGCAGTTGGTGTAACAGTGTTATTTATATTTTTTCTACTTCTAATATTCCTCTGCTTTCTAGTTGTTTATTATGGACAATAAAATCAAAGGTCATTTTTTTTTTTAGATTTAATAACTCCCATTCCATAGGATCGGAAGATCTTGTATTTGCATAAATTGCTTGAAAATTAGCATACTATGTATACTGTGATGGTATTGTCTTCATTAATTAACATAAGAGATTTGAAATGAGGTGTAGATAGTTGACCATGTATTAATAAGTGGGGAAGATGGTCGGCAAAAAAAAAAGAAATAAACAAAAAATTATTCTTTTGAGGTTAAAGACTTCCATATTTTTTTCTGGATTATATCTATAGGTAGTTAGGTGAGTCAATTCATAAAAAAAAATTTCTTTTGAGGTTAAAGACTTCCAGTTTAATGAAATGTTTATTAAAATTATCACCACATGGTACAACATTTCGGGACCACTGTCCCATATTCATTCACTCACTTAAACCTCATAATTTCTTCTAGAAAATCATGTCGCTGTTTGTGCATCTTCCTACTCCTACTGAAAGAAATATAGAGTGATAGCTTTGCTAAGGAGTAGTGAAGATGTAAAAATTGTGACATGTTTTCCTATAAGAAATTATGAGGTTTAAGGTGCATGAATATGGGACAGTGGTCCAGCAACGTTGTACCATGTGGTGATAATTTTAATACAAAATTCATTAAACTGGAAGTCTTTAACCTCAAAAGAAATTTTTTTTTATGAATTGACTCACCAAACTTCCTATAGAGATAATTCAGAAAAAAATATTTATTCGTGCCGACGTTTCGACCTGAGTTTCAGGGCTATAAAACAAAAAGAGGTAACAAGCATCAATTAAAGAAAGATAAAATTTAAAAGAAATAATAAACTAATACATTTGGAAGTATAAATAACAATAAATAGAATAATAAAAAATAGTTGACTGATAACAATGGAATTAGAAAGTAGCAGATAGATAACAACAATTGTTATCAATCTAATCAATAAACAGTCGTTATCAATCTGCTACTGTCTAATTTCATTGTTATCAGTCAACTATTTTTTTTTTTTTTTTTTATTATGAGAGATAGTTGACCGTGGATGACTTGTATGAGGAGAAGATGGTTGGGGTGCGGTCAAAATGAAACACAAATAAGTTCATGTTACTTATTTAATTGTGCGAACGTTTCGGCTCGAGTTTCTAGCCTTCATCTGGGCTAAGAACAGAACAAGATAACAACCAATGAGTATAGGAAATAAAAATGAAAATATGAACAGAATGACATAAAGTGAATAATTTTACAGGTATTAATAAAATTAATATTTTAATATTAATATTTTTTTTTTCAATTCGTTGTTATGTGTACTTCCAAATTTGTTAATTTATTATTTCTTTTCAATTTTATGTTTCTCTGAATGATTCTTGTTGCCTCTTTTTGTCTTATAGCCCTGATATAGACCTGAAACTCGGGTCGTAACGTCGGAAGGAATAATTTTTTTTTTTTCCTGACTACAACCTCCCCTCAAAAGAGATTTGACGTTTAATGAATCGCACAAAAAAAAAAAATAAATAAATTAAATTAGTGTCAAACTGATTCTTAGGTTCAGCGAATTTCAAAATGTAGCGTGATATTAGTAATTATTTTCGAAACACCATATTTAAATAGTAATTTCGATGGGGTATCAATACGCTCGATTTTCCGATATATTAATAAATTTAAGAGTAAAATCATGGTTATGTGATGATATCGATAATTGCCCGGTATGTAAGTCCAAAGAAAAGGAAGATACCATTCACCTCTTGGGAACCTGTCACAAGTATAGTGAATTCAGAATAAAATATTTTTGATCACGGACCTGCTCTGCAGAACAATTACTCAGTTTATTAAAAGGCTCTAAGAGAGCTCTTAGCAACCATGTACGACGGGCTACACTGGAAAGAGCTCTGTTGGTTAACACGGGATCAATACCATACCACAGTTTATTACGAGTTAGATCTTATTGTTTTATTTCCTTTAACATTAATAGCATATTGTTGTTTTAAAGTACTGACTTGCTGATTTCCTAAGCATATAACTTATTTTATTTGTAAAAGTTTTGCTATTTATGTGTTTTAGTTGTAATTACAAAAAGGTATCGACAGACAGATATTTTTTCCATTATTCATGTGTTTTTAATTGTTTGAATAGATCATTTATTTTTAAAAAATAAATGGAATATGGCCCGGATGCGGTCAAATTAAACTTGAATAGTATATTTTTATTTGAGCCAACTTTTCGACCCACGTTGCAGGGCTTCGTCAAGGCTAAAAAAAATACAAACACTTAACATAAGATAAAAAAGTAAATGGAAAATTACAAGGGTATACAATGAAATGTAAAATTAAAGGTTTAAACAATAAATGAAAACGAATATAGTAACAGATAAACAGAAGGAATATTAAAGAAAGTAGAGATTAAAACATGAAAAGGGATATGAATAAAATCAAAAAACAAAGTAAGAAAATGAACGAGGGAGAATTCATACCTGTTTTGACGGAAGTCTAAACTTCTTATCCCTTTTCATCTCTTAATTTGTACTTTCTTTAATATCTCTTCTTTTTATCTGTTCCTATTTCCGTTTTTATTTATTGTTTATAACCTTTAATTTTTACGTTTCATTGTATACCCTTGTAATTTTTAATTTGGTAGCACTCTAATGAAATTTTACATTAGTTGGTCTCGTGGCCATCTTCTTTTCAGGCGCCTCGGAGGATTGTTAGGAATGGAAGAGGATGCAAGATTAGAAACTAGGGGGTTTGTGTAGTTAGAGAGTTTATAATGGAAGGAGTGATATCTAGTTCGGGCTAGATCGGTTACATAGGGAACATTAAGGTCTTTCCCCTATTTCTGAAATTTCTTTTTTTTCAATTTCAGGCGTTTTTTTAAATATTGCTCGATTTAACTATCTTTAAAATCTCCTCTTTCCGTTTTAAGCTAATATTTCAAAAGTAATAAAGGACCGTCGCTCCCCGGGGGTATTAGTGGGGCGGGTCCGGCGGAAAGGACTTTTTTGGTGTTATGATCTCCTCTTGTGAGATTGTTATATTTTAGCTTGAAATAAACGCAGTTCGTCTTACAGTAACAACATTAGATCCAAATATCTATAATTTTTTTTCAAGCAATGTGGAACATCCATCACACTACGAATGTATAACCCTAAAAGTTTGAAATACTGAAACCATTTTTAATTGTTTTATTTCTTATAGTTTTTGTTTATTTTATTATGATTTATTAATAAATATTTCATAATTTGGTTACAATTGATAGTTTATTTTATTAACAAGGTTATTTTATATATATTGTTGCTGTATATTTTTATTTTTTTTTTATTTTATTTTTATACCAGATCGGCCCGGTGGATCTTACATAGTTGATATAACTTATATTATATATATTTTTAACAGTCGATTATGAGGGGGTATAGTCATACAAATGACACCCCTAATTATATAAAATGTTCTTATTAAAAGAAAAAAAAATAATAATAAAATAAATAGATAAGAATAATG
>NW_027109908.1:1708614-1714206 GCF_000696795.3 Halyomorpha halys
TCTAATAGTAAAAAGAAACAAGTTAATTTGAAAAAGGGAAGAGAGAAGAAAAGAGAAAAATAATAATAATAATAATAAGTAAATAGAGGTAGTGTGACTATGAATTAATTTTATATTTATTAAAATTTATAAAAGAATGTCCTGCAGCAGTCTGTCCGTCAGTCTTCGGGTTGAGGTTGGATTCCCCAGGTTGTAGGTCACTGCTCCTTTAACTGTCGGCAACTGGGAGTGGAACATTATGAACCATTTTTTGATATAATCCTCTATTGACTCCATTTGTTATTCGCGATGCAATTGGCTATTTCTTATGAACCAAGGAGCATTAAATGCGATTTTTAGGACTTTATTTTGAAAAGATTGTAGTTTTTTCCTTTTCGTGAAGGATCCCGCTCCCCAGACTTCACAGTCGTACATCAGCAGTGGTTTGAGGATAGGTTTAAATATGAGAACAGTTGTTTCTGGTTTTAGTTTGTAATTTCTGTTTAGGATAGGATATAGCATTGCTAGCTAACCTTGCATAAGTTTGAGTTAGTTTGATGTTGATATGGTGAGTATAGTTATCGATTCCTTCAGGTATATTTTAGATAAGTCTCGTTAAATTTTTCTTTTTTTGAATTTTACTCTAGCATTTCCTATTTCATCTGATTATGACGACGTTTACATGACTTACATGTTTATTTGTTTATTCATCATCAGAGATGAACGACTACGTGATTCGTGCCTCTGGGAATTAGTGAGCTCATGAACGTATCGTCATTGTAAGCAACCCTTTCTCATGACATTGCCATGCCATTTTATAGCACTCGGAAGGGACCGCTCCGGAACAAGTTGTAATTAATGTTGCTATTTGGTTAGTTATCGCGATGGCAGATAGTGCTGCTCATAGCCCGAGTTGATTTATAGTGTTTGCCTCGCTCCGTCATTCTGTTTAGTGTGTCGTACTGTCCCAGTTGGATTGTCCCTCTGTGAATTCGCATCTCATCACTCCTTTTCACAATTATAGAGAGAGAAAAATCAACAGTCTGACGGACCTTCTTCGGATGTTAAAACTGTAAGTTAAGAATTAGATTTCGGAAATTATTGCGTTAAATGTTCTATATAATTCCATATAGGCTGTAATATATTCAAGACACGAAATGGTCTTAATAGGTTATGTTTTACAAGATATCTAACTTTATAATTAACCTTTACACTTTCTTCTTATTATTGTTTAAATAAATAAATTTAATCCAATTTTACTCTCAAAGTAATTTATATTTCTTTATAAGTCCAACGTTTCGGCCAATTCGGCCATCCTCAAGGACAATCTTAATACAATTTTAGAACCACATCAATTTAAAAAAAAAACTTTTTGCAGGCTATTAAGTCAAGGTCATTAATCTCAGTCAACAATTATCCTATTTTGTCAATTCCGTTATAAACTATTTCACAGTAAATTTAGCTACGTTTACTCTGAGTGCTCGCAGACATCTGTACGTCGAATGTTTTCAAAAATTAAACATTTTATCTGAACGACTATAAATTAACATTTTGTAAGTTTTTTTCAAACATACAAAAAACTATTACCCCTACAAGGATAAACGTTATAAACAATTTTATAGTCTGAAAAATCAGCAGTTTGTGAATTAATTGTGGGAAATCAATATTTCAGAAACCATAAGATGTACAGTTGTCAATTAGCACACAAATAAAAGCTGGTTTAATGTACTATAAAGTAGTTTATGACCTTTACCTTCGAAGGAATAGTAGTTTTCACGATATGTGCTAAAATGAATGGATTTCTAGTGGTTCGGACTAAATTTCATAGGCGAAATTAATTTTCATATGCAAATATCATAAAAACTAATACCCCTACGAAGATTTTTAACTACTTTGTAGTACTGACAGCTCGCTTTAATTTGAGTGCTGGCAGCCATTTGTATATCTAATAGTTACTATGATATTGTTTTTTATGAACCAAATTATTGTTTTATCCAAATAGAAATCATCTTGTTAATTTATTATACCAGTAGTACTATAGAACAGCCTTACTGTAGTTGTTTACTTAAAATAGTTTCTGAATTACAGTTTTTTAAAAAGCAACATTTCATGAAATATATACTGAAAAATCAGTAACGTTTCGGAACCTCTATTGTGAAATTGATATAAATGACAAATATGAGATAAATGTAGATTATACGATTTTTAATTAGATGCATATAAAATATAGAAAAAAAATTGTTGATAAGATTAAATTATTTGTTACAATTTTAGTATACTTAGTACATGAGTATGGGGTAAATCCCGAAAATGTTGTACAAGTCGGAAATATATAATAATATTATATTAGAAATTTGCTTTAGCTTTGTATTATAGAACATTTGTCTTTTCAACTTTTTGAAACAGCCGCCATTTTGTATTTCCCCTACCTGCACTTGGTAGACTCATCAAATTTCACTAGAAATTGAAGATTTGCAGAAAAAAGGAAGTAGATCCATTCTATTGCTGTTTGGAGTTATAAACACTATCTTGTGCTAAAAAAAAAAAAAACAGCTTTTGTTTAGTACAAGAAGGAATATATAATGTTCGAATATGTAAACCTCATAACTGAAAGTAAGCAACAACAATATTTTTACATAACTTAAAATTTAAATTTTTAAAACTTTTTTTTTGTTTGCCAAAAACTGGAGCAATTAGATCTACTTCCTTTTTGCAGCAAACCCTTCAATTATAATTAATCAAAAATGAGGGAGTAATAATTAACTTTTTTTCAATCGGACTCTAATTTATCACAATTGTGAGGATCGTTGTGATAAAAATATTAAAATAAACTATGGTTAAAAGTTTTAATTTTTAATTTAATATGAAGAATTTACAAAATAGGGTAATTGTGGACTGAAATTAATGACTTGAGCAGAATAACCTGCAAAAAGTTTTTTAAAATCGATCTGGTTCTGAAATTGTATTAAGGTAGTCCTTGAGGTTGGCCGAATTGGCCGAAACGTCGAACTTGTAGAAAAATATAAATTGCTTTAAGACTAAAATTGGATAAAATTTATTTATTTAAACAAGATTGCTTTATTTATTTTAGTTTTATTGCTTTAGAGAACATTACAAGAGCCGGGTAGAAAAAAAAGTTTTTTTATTATTTCTCCCCGATTTTTGATTACTTAAATTAACTTTTAAAAAACTTCTTATAACTGAAGGGTCTGATGCAAAAATAAAGTAGCTCAATTTGGTTTAGTTTTTGGGAGACAAAAGAAATTTGAAAAATTCAAATTTTAAGTTATGTAAAAATATTGTTGTTGCTTACTTTCAGTTATGAGGTTTACATATTCGAACATTATATATTCCTTCTTGTACCAAACAAAAGCGTTTTTTTTTTTTTTTGTTTTTTTTTTAGCAAAAGATAGTGTTTATAACTCCCAATAGCAATAGAATGGAGCTACTTCCTTTTTGCAGCAAACCTTCAGTTACTTGTGAAAATTGATGAGTCTGCCAAATGCAGGTAGGGGAAATACAAAATGGCGGCTGTTTTAAAAAGTTGAAAAGATACATGTTCTAAAATGCTAAGGTCAAGAAAATTTCTAATGTGTTACTATTCTATATTTGCTACTTGTACAACATTTCGGGATTTACCCCATACCTATGTACTAACATACTAGAATTCTAACAAATAATTGAATCTTATCGACATTTTTTTTTCCTATATTTTATATGCATCTAATTAAAAATCTTATAATCTACATTGTACCTCATATTTGTCATTTATATCAATTTCACAATAGAGATTCCGAAATGTTACTAACTATTGGCTGTTCTATTGTACTATTGGTATAATAAATTAACAAGATAATTTCTATCTGTTCGGATAAAACTTTTGGTTTATAAAAAACAATTTCTCAGTAACCATTAGATATGCAAATGGCTGATAGCACTGAAATTAAAAATAGTTAAATGTGCTACAAAGTAGTTTAAAGCTCTTATCTTCGTAGGGGTATTAGTTTTTATGATATTTGCAAATATGAAAATTAATTTCGGCTATGAAATTTAGTCCCAACAACTAGAAGTCAATTCATTTTAGCACTTATAGTGAAAACTACTATTCCTGCGAAGGTGAAGGTCATAAACTATTTTATAGCACATTAAACCAGCTTTAATTTGTGTGCTAATTGACAACGGTTCATCTCATGGTTTCTGAGATATAGATTACCCACAATCAATTCACAAACTACTGATTTTTGAGAACATTTTTTATGAAATGTTGTTTTTAAAAGTTATATCTCGGGAAGTATTGAACGTAAATAGGGCTCATATTTTAGCAAATTTACTCTACTTCAAATGAATGCCCTCTTAGGTTTTCTTGTAAAAATAAATAAATAAAAAAAAGTTAAAAAAAACCTGTACCTCGGGAATACGGAAAAACGAAAATTTAAAACAGTGTTTTAGTTTTTAATCTGTATATTTAGAGCGTACTGCGTGGTTAAAATGTTGTTCCTGTATTTTAAAAAATGTATATGCAACTGTAGTTTTATCGTCATAATCTCTTTTATGATTTGGTAAACCTTGTAAACGAATGAAGAGATGACGAATACCCAAACGATACATCAATGCCATTCGTACTTGGCAGTTTTCCGTATTTAATGTGAGTTTACCAGTTACAGTGAGTTAATGTGGCATAACAGTTTTCAATAAAACCGAAAAATCCCAGTAGAATGTTGGAAGATAGTAAGGGTAACAAATATATGGAATAGTAAAATAAAACTATTTATTGTTAAGAAACGTTTCGCCCCGCTTTGCAGGGCTTCGTCGGGGCTGTCATACTGAAACAGCGTACGAGTATTGATTCGTACGCTATGTTTCAATCTGAAAACCCTGATGAAGCCCTGCGTAGTGGGGTGAAACTTAGGTTTTCAATAAATAGTTTTCTTCTACTATTTGTATACCTTTATTGACCGCCACCTGGACTATCTTTCTACACTATACGGTCAACTATCTTCTTCCAATAAAAATCCGAGTAAATAAATAAATATTTCCTATACTTATTTTCTTCATTAGAATTCATTATTACTTTAATTTCTGTTGAATTTTCAATCTTGAGCAATAATTCAAAAATACACTCAGGCAGGAGTCCCCTCCCAGTCTCAGACCTATGGACCTGTCACTCTCCATAAATCATTTAAGTTATCTTCCCATCTATCTCTCTGAAGACCCTAATCAGAGGACGTTTGATGTTACTTTAAGTTCTTCTTTCATCTTTCTATGTTGTCGGTTATATTTATGTATTTAAAGGGTTTTCTTTGTTTATTAATAGATGTGAGTAAATTTTTCATTTCTATAGATCTATAAAAAGATCATATTCAGATCAAATTTCTTGTTAAAATTAAAAGTTTTGGTTATTTATTTTTTCAGTTAATTCAGGTACGTAATTTATTTTTAAGAATTTTATTGATTGTTTATCTACTTTCTTGCATTCATTAATCTCCTGAAGTTTATGTATTATTTCGTGTCCATTGTTCTTTTGTATCTTTTTATTAATCTGTGATTGTACTTTGATTATCTTCTTATTTTCATTTATTATTATTATTTATTTATTTATTTTTTTTTTTTTTT
>NW_027109908.1:1714518-1722941 GCF_000696795.3 Halyomorpha halys
TTTATTATGATTTATTAATAAATATTTCATAATTTGGTTACAATTGATAGTTTATTTTATTAACAAGGTTATTTTATATATATTGTTGCTGTATATTTTTATTTTTTTTTTATTTTATTTTTATACCAGATCGGCCCGGTGGGTCTTACATAGTTGATATAACTTATATTATATATATATATTTAAAAAGTAATATTAAATTAAATGAAAATAATAATAAAAAAAAAAAATTTTTCTTGAAAGATTGATTAATCAGTATAAATAGGGACTCAGGTGGACTTTATAATTATTAATGAAGTGTAGATAGTTGACCGTAGATTAATAAGTGGAGATGTTCGGGGGATGTGGTCAGCCAAAAAACACAATTAAACAAAAAATTATTTATTCGTCCCGACGTTTCGACCTGAATCGGTCTTCATCAGGGCTATAAAACAAAAAGAGATAATCATCATTCGCTCCTCCCCCCCCCCCCGGACAATCTTCTCAATTTATAATTAGCAAGTTCAACAACTCCAAATCCAATATTGGTTCTGACATTAGGCTGTGATCAGGAACGATGAAACCCGGTCGGACGAACATAGTTTAGTTGTGACTTTGTCCGTCTTTTAATCTTACAACGGGGTGCAGTGTTACGCGTATTGGAAGCGGTGGCGGCCTATAGAGAGGAACTGACGTCACTAAGGTCGATAGTCAATAATCGAGAAAGAATTTAACGTTTACTCATAGGAGAGGGAGACATTTTGCAGTATCGTTCGGTCCTTGAAGAAGTAGTAATCGATTCTTATGTATATATCAATATGCCTGTAAACGATTCTTTCATATTAATAAGTAACTTCTTATATTAATTAGTATTTTTTAGGCTATTGGAGTAATATATGCTATCTCTGATTTGCGCATATCATAGAATAGATAAATTGTCGTTATTTACACATTACATGTTATATTACACAATACCGTCTGTCGGGGAAATTTTTCTGAGGAATATCGATCTCTGTTTTATTTAGTTATTTTAACTGAACTCTGTTATTAAAACTTTTTAATATTCTGAGAGCACATTTGTCATAAAAAAGTTTTAACATTCTAAACGTTAAAAGTGTAGGATTATTATCAGCCCAATTTGAAGTCTATGTTATATGTTAAATGTAAAAGAGCTCCTAGAGGATTTACTTTATTAGAGTTTTAAAAAGTCCAAAAGAACTTAAACCAAAAACGAATAACTAACCTATTAAAACGACAACAGACAAAATGGTATGGAATTCAGCTGTTCAGTGAGGTTAATCTCCATCTAGCAGACCTATTAACAGACTCTCAACTATGTTAAATTTTATATCGTTTTAACATGCTAAAAGAAGGAAATATTTTTCCATTTAAAAAAAAAAATTAATCTGTACCACTAGAACTTATGAAGGGACAAGGGTGCAGTACTTAGTGAGGAAGTTCTGTTATGGAAGGAGGTGATTTTGTCAGTACCTAATTAAGGGTAGGTAAATCCCGGAGGGCTCCCGAACCCACAGGACTGACTCAGGGCTACAGTTTAAGACACTTTAACATGTTAAACTAAAGATCATGAATACACCTGATATTATATAACAAAAGTGATTTTATTAATGTCTCGAGGACAATAAGGTCTGAGCGCAACCTTGCAAAGTTTTGATGAACTATTTGCTCTGCTTTCTAGTGAGCCGCTACAGTGCGCTAAAGCAAAACCTTTTTTGGACTAAAAACATTTCGCTACACACTTTTCCAGATAAAAAAAAAAATTAAAATTTCGTCATAATTATCCTTAGAGCGGTTAAGTATAAAGGAAAATTAGAAAAAAACAATGCTAGCTAATGCTGAAGTGCACTGCATAGTTCCCATTTTAATTACTTTTATGTAATTATAATTCAATATCATAGAAAAATAATATTCAACCTTTAAAATTACGTAAATATTGTAGAAAATAAACGAATTATTACTACATATTTTTTTTAATATTTATTTATTGATAATTACAACTGTACATTATAATACATTTAGTAAATCTGATCTAAGTTAAATTGGAGTGTTACAGGCGTGTAGAGAAACTATCCATTGGTAGCACTCCTAATGACATTTTACATTAGCTGGTCTCGTGGCCATCTTCTTTTCAGGCGCCTTGGAGGATTGTCAGGAATGGAAGAGGATTAGAAACTATGGGGGTTTGAATGGTTAGAGAGTATATAATGGAAGGAATGATATCTGGTTCGGGCTAGATCGGTTACATAGGGAACATTAAGGTCTTTATGTATGATTTTATTTGTGACAAAGTAAGGAGCATTGAGGATTTTACGAAGGATTTTGGATTGTAAGGATTGAATACGAGAGGAATTCGAAGGTTTAGTGGAGTCCCAAAGCTCAACTCCATATGTCCAGGTTGGCCTTATTACAGTCATGTAGATCAGTCTTTTGTAATGTGTTGGAAGTTTAGACCGTTTGTCTAGTATGTGCTGTAATAGTCGAAATCGACGTGCAGTTTCTTGTCTTTTCAGTCTGGTGTGAGGATCTGGTAGCGGATCTGTTGAACAGGGGTAAGAGTAACATCATTAAATAAAACTGTAGGGCAGTCAGTAGATTTACGACGAAGGGTAAAGGTGATTTGATGGGATTTGTTGGAATTTATTTTAATCCTCCAATTACGACACCAATCTTCGAGGGCTGTTATATAGGATTGGAGTTTTTGGGATACAATTAATGGGTTATTATTAACAGCGAGCACACATGTGTCATCGGCATACGTGGTGAGGATAACTACATATTTAAAAAATAATAAAAAAAAAAAAAAAAAAACTTACTTTTAGAATTACCTACGAATAAGTTAATTTTCAGAACGTGTTGAACTGTTTTACTATATCTCAAGCTTATTTAGGCTACTGAAGTGAGATGTGCGCTCTATGCGATAGATCTGCTTTCTATTGAATCCTGAAACGTAGATTTCCAAATATTTGAGAAATGCAAGATTTAATCTTCCAGCAATACACTAACAATATTATTTACTTCATTCTGTCTGATTCAGTGAAGGTACTCAATCATTATCGAAGACATTAATTAAGTAATGGATAAAGGATCGCCTCATCGTGCTGACTCCATCAATTAGCTTCTTGTTTTCGTGTGTGACCTGGATTGGAGCCCTGCAGTGTTCATGTCAAATGGCTGAATATAATTCTATTATCCCACTTACTCGACACATTACGCAATCCATTCCTAGGATCAGTCATATGGTTTCAAACCCCATCTCATGAATTATACATTACTTATCTATTCCCTTGCATCCCCATACTGTCTTGAATTATCTCTAATCATGAATTATACTGAATAAAAGGTTGTCTACCATTAGAAGTAAAAAATATTAATTTTTTTCTTCAAGCAAATAATTGTAATAAGTGATAGTACAAGAGCCGAAGAGGAGAAAAAAGCAAGTTATTTCATCCCAATTTTTGATTACTTTAATGAAAACTAGGTATAATTACTAGTCAAAATTGATGAGTCTGCCAAGTATAGTGCATATAGTGCACTGATATGCACGGATTAAGTCCATATTCTTGATTTTTCAGGAGACGAAAAATGAAACTATAAAAAATTCTATATAAAAGCGTATTGGTTCAATACAGTTTTAACCAGTATATTTATTGTAGTCCTGGTAGTACAAGAGCCCAATAGGAGAAAAAAAGAAATTACCTCGCACCAAGTTATGATTACTTTAATGAAAACTATGTACAATTACTAGTGATTAATTGATGAGTATGCCAAGTATAGGTAGGGGGAATAAAAAATGGCGGCTTTTCAAAACGTTAAAAATAGTTAATTTTTCATTCGGAGCTCTATATCTTAAAAAGTAGGAACAACACAAGAAAACCTAAGGGAACGTCATTTAAAGAAGAGTAAATTTGCTGAAATATGAGCCCTAATAGAGTTATTTACGTTAAATAGTTTTCGAGATATAGCTTTTAAAAGCAACAATTCATAAAAATCTTGTATGGGACGTAATTAAAAGATCAGTAATTAGTGAATTTATTTTGAAAAAATTATATCTCAAAAACCATTTGACGTACAGATGTCTATTACCACTCAAATCAAAGCTAGTTTAATGAGCTATAAAATAGTTTATGATGTTTATCTTCGTAGGAGTAATAGTTTACTTGAAATTTGCTAAAATAAATTGATTTATAGTTGTTCGGACAAATTTTAATTTGCCAAATTTATATTTATATGCGAATATTATAAAAACTATTATCTCTTCGAAGATGAGTGTCATAAACTAGTTTATAGTAAGGTAAATTTCCTTTATTTTGAGTGTTGGCAGACATATGTGCGTCTTATTGATCCAGAGAAATATGTTTGCAAAAATCAAACATTTTATACGAACAATTAGAAATTAACAGTTTGTGAATTTATTTTGTGAAATATCCTAAAAACTACTATTCCTACAACGAAAAACGTTATATACTATTTTATAGTAAATTTAACTAGCTTTAATTTGAGTGCTGACACACATTTCTACGTCCTATGGTTTCTGAAATAAAGTTGTTCATAAATCAAGCTTATTGTCCGAACAACTATAAATCAATTATTTGAACAAATATCATGAAAACTACTATTCCTACGAAAAAAACATTATAAACTACTTGAAGTCCATTAAACTAGCTTTAATTTGAGAGTTAATAGACATCGATACGTCGAACTGTTTGAGATGTAGATATTTCAAAATTAATTCACTAACTACTAATCTGTCAGTACATTTTTATGAAATAATGCTTTTTATAATGCTATATCTCGAGAACTATTGAATGTAAATAGCTCTAATGCAAATTATGTAATAGCAAATTAAAATTAATTTCGGCTATGAAATTTAGTCCCAACAACTAGAAATCAATTCATTTTAGCACATATTGTGAAAACTACTATTCCTGCGAAGGTGAAGATCATAAACTATTTTATAGCACATTAAACCAGCTTTAATTTGTGTGCTAATTGACAACTGTTCATCTCATGGTTCGTGAGATATAGAATACCCACAATTAATTCACAAACTACTGATTTTTCAGAGCATTTTTTATGAAATGTTGTTTTTTAAAAGTTATATCTCGGTAAGTATTGACCGTAAATAGCTCTATTAGGGCTAATATTTTAGAAAATTTACTCTTCCTTAAATACTGTTCTCTTAGATTTTCTAGTGTTGTTGGTAGTTTTTAAGATATAGAGCTCCGAATGAAAAATTTTGTTTTTTAACGTATTGAAACAGCCGCCATTTTTTATTCCCCCTATCTATACTTGGGAATCTCATCAATTTTGACTAGTAATTATTCATAGTTTTCATTATAGTAATAAAAAATTGGGGCGAAATCACTGCATTTTTTTTCCTCTTTGGCTCTTGCACTAGGAGAGAGAACAGCGCCTAAAGGTTTTTCAAAAAATATTATTATTTAAAATATTCGGGCCGAAACGTATAACAGGATGAGTTAATCGTAGAATTTAGAAGGATACACTTTATTATTACTTTTTCATTATTATCATTATTATTATTAAAAAATATTTTTTATGCTACGGTTGTTTAAATAAATTATATTACCAATTACTATTAATTATATTATTTGTATATGTATTATAGAATTAAGTGGAAATAAATCATATTGTCCGGTTCTAATCTAATACTAGTTTTGTGAAGTATAAAATATTTTATTTTACTTTTGAACTTTCCTAGTTATTTTTGACACTCTTAGAAAAGCTTATTCCCAGGTAGTCGAATTTTACTTTTACTTCATGTGACTTTCAAACAGTGAAGGGGCTCATTGCATATCTAGAAGAGTTAATGAATTCATTTCACCTTGTTACCATCTCGTTTTAACTACTATCTTATGATGTGATTCGCTCTATTAAACCATTCTATTGTAGTTTATAAGTGAATTAAATGTCTTCATAGAATAACTTAGAAGTTGCTATAATCTTCGGTATAGCTTCTCAATTACTTTAGTCAGAAGGAATTTCAAGTGAGTATATGATTTGTAAAAAGTAGTAAAAGAACTTTGAAATTTATTTATTATTTTATACCTCATAAATTATTTATTAAATTTTGGATCGTTTCAGATATTTTGATGTTCTCTACAACACTAAACTGACAAATCTCTGAAAATCGTCTATTTATCGGTCTGGTCTTAACCAAAGACATGGCGTACTAAACTTTGTTCGAATGTTTTTAACGTATTTCGTGGGGGTTTCCATAGAAACCCTTTCACGTTTTTTATTAATTTTTTAAACTATTTTATCACTATACATCTTCCAGATCATTTTGCACAGTTCTCTATTTTTTAAAGATTGTTTTGAATGTTCCAGAACAGGAGGGGCAGAGCTGCCCGAGGCGATGACGACCATTGGCGAGAGAGTTGGTCAGATTGTTAGGCAACAACCTGTCTGAAGAAGACACGAGGATGGAAAGGAAGAGGTTTTTCTGCAGGGAGTGGGTCTTCGTCAAGTTGGCCCACCTGGTCGACCAGAGGAAGACCGGAGGAGCGCTCATAGTTGGTGGACCTGGATCAGGTGGGCTATTTAATATTCATAACACTTTACATAATACAGTATTAATGAGATATATTAAAAAAAAAAATTTTTTAACCAAATATTTGTATTATTTCTTTGATTTAAAATGCAATTAATACTCAAAGTATAGTCCATTATCTACTGTCATTAGCCAATTGTTCAATCCCACCCTGATACAATTCTTTGGGATGGCTGTCAAAAAACTATTGGACCGCAGTTTTAACTTTCGCAAAATTATCCTATTTTTTCCCTTGATGGAAATGGGCTATAGATCGAAACAAGTTGTAATCCGATGGTGTGCGGTCTGGACTATATGGTGGATGATGCAGGAGTACGAACCCATGAAGTTCATTAAACTTTTTTTCCCAAATTTTACCTCTTAGCTGATCGCTGAGTGTAGGACGTGTAAGTTCGTGAAGGACCAGTCAACTGCTCTTTTTACCTTTTCCATGGAGAATAGATTGCGATTAACAGTATATTTCGACACGTACGAGACTATACCCCCCATAATCAACTGTTAAAAATATATATATATAATTGTGATTGATATACAACAAATTGTGATATTAAGAAAGATATACATATGCTGCCCTCTTTTTTTGGTTTTAGTAACTTTGGTGGTTGCTTCTAGAACGAATTTTTGTTTAAAAAGAGAATATTTTTTGCTCGTACTTTTAAAAATAAACTCTAAAGTAAAATTGTATTGGATTTTTTTTAATGTAGGAATATAAAGAAAATTTAAAAAGCTATAAATACCTAACGATAAAAATAAGAATCACAAAGACTGAAATTCCTCCCACACCGCTATTTTGATAATATCTCTTTGTAAGTTGGGATTATGAAAAGCCCCTTTAGCAGAGGATAATGCTTCCATTTTTATCATCCTCTATGAACTTTAAACCTCTTTATTCTATCCTCTCGAAAATATTTAATTTATTTTATAGCCTCAGTTTATTCGAGTACAATGTTTTATCACCGTTCTCTTGCAGACCCCTCGAGTGAAGAGCTCGTTACAAAGGCAGTGAATTCTTCTTCTATGATAGTTCTAATAAAATTCTGTCTTTCCCATATTCTCTAGACATTTAAAACATTCCCATATCCTCGTTATTATGTCGAAAGGGTCTATATAAGAATTTTAAGAAGATTATATTTTATAATAATGAGTTTATAGTACGTATGGTTGGGGGTGCGATCAGTAAAAAACGCAAATCAGTAAAAACTTATTTATTAGTGACAACGTTTCGGCCAAAATTTCAGGCCTTCATCAGAGCTAAGAATAGAAAACTAGATAACAACCATGATGAATAAAAGGAATCACTGAGTGATTAGAAAATAAAAATATAATTAACGATATAGACACATTGATAGTATTGAAAGAAAATGCTGTTTTTCAATTTCTGGCTTTTTTTAAAAATATTGCTCGATAAAACTTAACTTATCTTCCCGTTGTAAGCAACTATTTCTAAAGTGATATAGGACCTCGCTCCCTGGGGGTCTTTATGTGGCGGGTCAGGCCGGGAAGGATTGTGTTATGATCTCCTCTTGTGAGATTGTGACATATCGTATATCGACCAACTTACTCGCTATAATTGTCTGTTAGAAAAGTCATATATGTAAGGTTATCATTAACGTTCATTAACTCTGGCTATCACTGGGTATCATTAAACCATTAATTCTGTGGCGTAGCCTTTGGCTGTAGTTAGACTATACCACCGTAGCTAGACTGATATCAACACCTTATGATGCCACAGGGCAGTCAAAGGGAGAAGACTCAGTAAAAGCTTATGTAATACATTTCATTATTTTATATGTACTTATTTATTTTAAGGAGTGATAAAAAAAAATAATAATAAAAAAAAATAAATAAAAAA
>NW_027109908.1:1723311-1762527 GCF_000696795.3 Halyomorpha halys
AATGAAGTTTTTAAAGTGTTAAATTATATGTTTTCATAGTGATATTGAGTAGATTGTCCCTGAAGATGGCCGAATTGGCCGAAACGTTGGACGTGTAAAAGAAATAAAGGTTTTGAGACTATAATTGGATAGTGTTTTGAATTATTTATTAAGAAATTACCAGTCTCAAGAAAAATTTTTAAGATTATAAATAATAAATATAATTATGAGAGATAGTTGACGGTGGATGACGTACTAGGAGATGATGGTTGGGAGTGCGGTCAAATGAAACACAAATAAGTTGGTGTAGCTTATTTAATTGTGCCAACGTTTCGGCTCGAGTTTCTAGCCTTCATCAGGGCTAATAACAGAACAAGATAACAACCAATAAGTATAGAAAATAAAATATAAACAGAATGACATGAAGTGATGAGAGAATTGGAAAATAAAATGTATACATAGATAACTGAAAAAGTAGGTAAAATAACATAATTAAGGAAATAAAATGAAAATGAAGTTGTATAATGCAAAGAAGTATAAATATATTAGTTATTAATAATTTAAAAATTGAAATACGGAAAGAAAAAGAAAATTGAGAGAAAGAAAATATAAAAATATGTAAACATAATAATTGATAAAAAGGCAAAATATAAGTAAAGTTTAACAAAAGAGATGAATAGAAGAAAAAAAATATTATTTTTAAAAACAACAATAATAATATATGATGAGCATAACTAATAACGTGGGTAAGGAAAACTGAGAAAAGAAGGGGGGGGGGAATAAATAAAACGAACCTGTTAACTTGGAAACCAAACATCAAATGGTATACTGCGCCAATAACGGCTAAACTTCTAATTAAAAAAGACGTTACAACAATGGCTAAGTGTTTTTAAGAGGTTATATATATATATATATGGTTATATGGTTGGAGCTTATATAACCATTATATTTTATATGTATATTATTTTTAACAGTTGATTGTGGGGGGATCTAACAAAAGACACCCATAACTATAAACAATGTTATTATTAAAAGAAGAAAAAAAAATTAAATAAATAGATAAGAATAATGCTTCTTAATAAAAAAGTAAAGTAAAATTTATAACAAAAAATAATGATATTGGTACACTTAAATAAAACAAACAATTAAATGGTTTTTGGAAATGTTAAAAATATATGCACAATTAAATAACCTACACCAACTTATTTGTGTTTCATTTGACCGCACCTCCAACCATTACCTCCTAGTATAATAAATATAATTCTTTTTTTAAATTATAATATCTAATAAAAAGTATTATAAGAAGATAAAGGCTATATGAGAAAATATCTTAAAATTACGAAAGAGGAATATTACTTTATTACTTAAGTATGATAAAAGGTCAAAATATTTTTTTTTTCCAGATCTCATTTAATTTATTAATTTTGTATTATCTCATTTAATTTATATGATTTCTGTTTATTTTATTTTTATTTTAATAAGAACCCTCTATTTCTTCCATTACTTATTTTGTTTCGTAAGGTACAACCTAAAGGCACAACCTAAAGGTACAACCTAAAGGCACAACCTTCCTAGGAAGGGCCATCCATTAGCTCTATTTTATTTTATCCATTACACCTACTTCGCGTTCCATTAAGTCTTTCCCCACTTCCTTCTGCGGCTATATATACCTTCCTCTCTTTTACAGAAAAGACTCTTAGTTCAAATAGAAGGAATGTATTTAAGACTAAACTGGTAATATCTCATGCAACATTTATAACTAATAAAACGTTAATTTAATGCATTTATATTAATTTTTGTTTATTGCTGTATTTGATAATTAACTTTTAGTAATAATCAAGTATAGTAGTTGTGCTTTTTGAGCATTGTTCTAATAATATGGTTACCCTGGTCATCTTTAGGGAGATGCTAAAAAAAAGAAAATATTGGAAGATCGTGATTTACCTTGTATAGTATATAAAAGGAAGATGGTTAAAAGAATCAAATAGTAATGAAACTGTTTATTATCAGCCAACGTTTCGCCACACGTCACAGGGCTTCATCAGGGTCATATTGCTAAGGAAGATAATATATATCATAGAATAAAAGTTAAGTATGGCTAAATATGATTATGTAAAAATTTATACAAAAATGAACAAAGTGAATTATAGAATATAAAATTAAGATATAATGTGAAAATTATAAATAAACAAGAGTTACTAAACGTTATTAGGCAATTAATGAAAACGAAAATTATTAAAAATAAAAAAATAATAGAAAAATACAGTATGCTCTTAAAAAGAATAAAATAAAGGTTAAGAAAAAATAAATGGAAAATGTGAACAAAGTGGGCACCCACCTTACTAAATGGAGGTGAGCACTAGAATAAGCTGAAGGTGGAAGAAGAAATAACAGGATAGAGGAGTGGGGGAATTGGCGGTTGACAAATTCGTTACATTTTAAAGCAAATATATATAAAATAAAGTAGAAGTAAAGATAATATTAGGAAGTATATGTTTTATTTAACTTGACTTTGCAAATAATAGTTACAATTAGATACTTGAGATTGTTACATATGTACGTTTATTATTTCTATAATCGGTTACTTCATGCAATTATTGATTCTTTTATGAACTCTTACTGTACTCGTCTTGATGAAGGCCTAAAATATAAGCCAAAACGTTGGATCTTAAAAAAACAAAATAATTTTCTGACCGTACCCCGAACATCGCATGTAATGTGCATAGTCAACAACATACCACAATTAGTACCATTATTGAATTGTTTCTCCGGGTCATTCGGTTTCCATTTAGTCAGAATGAATTTCAAAATTCAAAATACAGTGGACTCTTCCAAATCCGAACCATTCCATAATGTGAAAACCTATGACGCAAAATCACTTTCGTAATCATTAAAATCACTTTCAATCACGTAATCACTTTCAAACATCAGAAACGTTAATTGACATAAAATATCAATATTTGAGATCACAAGACTTCTTTGATTCTCACGTTAATAAAAATTTGAAACTGTAATCTTTAAAAGATATAATTTGAGACTTTTTTCTTACCACCACTTAGTCATATTAGGAGAGAGGGTTATCCTACAGGTAACTAACCTATTCTAACTAGAGTAGTAGTATCATGATTTCGTTCCTTGGACTACGAAATAAAATTCAACTTGCTCAGAATCGAACCGACACCGCTGTGGACTCGAGGCTGCTAAGTTAAACCTTGGTCTCTTAATTTTGAAGTTTATCGCTTAAACGCCGTGACTATAAAGATTATTTTAACAACATTATGATTGAAGTTCCACTCCTCGTTACTGACAGTTAAAGGAGCTGTAACCTACAACCTGAGAAACCCAACCTCAACCCGAAGACTGAAGCCCAGACTGCTGCAGGACATTCTGTTATTATTTTTTATTTATCTATTTTTTTTTTCTGTTTTCTTCTCTCGTCCCTTTTTCAAATTAACTTGTTTCTTATCACTATTAGAGGGAAATTGTTTGTTTTATTAAAGTGTACCAATATCATTTTTGTTTATTAATTTTACATTACATTTTCCTCTTTTATTAAGAAGCATTACTCTGATCTATTTATTTTTTTTTTCTTCTTCTTTTAATAACAACATTGTATATAGTTAGGGGTGTCTTTTGTACGAGACTATACCCCCCCATAATCAACTGTTAAAAAAAAATATATATATATATAATATAACGGTTATATCAACCATGTATGGCCTATACCAGGTTAATATACAAATTGTGATATTAAGAAAAAAGATATACATATGCTGCCCACCTTTTTTTTTTTTTTTTTTTAGTTACACTGGTGGTTGCTTCTAGAACGATTTTGTTGTTTAAAAAGAGAATTTTTTTTTTTATTTGCTGGTACTTTTAAAAATAAACTCTAGGGTAAAAATTGTATTGGGTTTTTTGTAATGTAGAAATATAAAGAAAATTTAAAAAGCTATAAATACCTAACGATAAAAATAAGAATCACAAAGACTGAAATTCCTCCCACACCGCCATTTTGATAATATCTCTTTGTAAGTTGGGATTATGAAAAGCCCCTTTAGCAGAGGATAATACTTCCATTTTTTTCATCCTCTATGAACTTTAAACCTCTTTCTTCCATCCTCTCTAAAACCTCTAAAAAAAACATCCTCCTTTTCTCAGGTAAGACGACCATCTGCAACGAGATCGTGCGACCCACCACCGGACACAGCGGCCGCCCCCAACGCTGCCTCAACCGCCGCCTCTTGGCCCACCACTGCTGCCAGGCCGGCGATAGGCAGTCTCAGAGTGTTTCGGGGTTCATCCTCAGCGTGGTACAGCAGCTCACCACCAAAGATTCCCAGCACTTCGCAGATCTAGGTACGCGTCTCACCACAGACCAAGAGGTAAGTCATGGCATTGTGAAAAATTGAAATGATGGATCATTTCTTTACCATATCTATTTCTTCTATTCTAACTTTGATTTGAACTAAAACAATTAGATTCTTGGATAAGGTATCGAGCTCATCTTCATAACATCTTATGGTACCAATAGTACCCTACCCAGTTGTACAATTCGATTATGTAAGTGTTGATATTGTGTGGATAGGCTACCAAATTTCAAGATGGCCAAAATCTAACCAGTTTAATATTTGATGATGGGGTTTGATTTTGTACAATCCTGTTGAAGCATGTTTGTATGCGTTGTCCAATCTAAGAGCCAAAATTAGTCTCTCATACTTCATTATTGTTTCTGGCACCTATGCAATGTTGTGCTCTTAAAGGTTGATTATACTTCAGTGCGCCTATTTATGATTTGCATGTTTCTATGACAATCTTCCTCATGTCTGAGCTGCAATTGGTGTAAAAACTTTGGTACTCCAAATCCTTGAAGGGTCGGTCTCCAGCTAGAAACAGTGAAGAGACAGTTCAAGGCTCCGGGCAGTCAGGCGGTCTATTTGTACTATGCAATATTGTATTATCTCTGTCTGACAGAACGTGGTCTGTCTTTGTGGCAACAATGAGTGATCTAATTGTACGAAATCACAGATTTTCTACATGACCACTCTACCACTGTCTTTGTCTGCGACTGAAATGACTGACCAAATGGAAGTAATCATTGAAACGATGTATAAAACTGTATAATAGTTCTCATATCTGCCATCGATTTCTGTCTGATAGTTTCCATGAACATTATAAAAATGTGTTACAGAAGCCTGAAGTGTTTAATTTTGAAAAAGGACAACTAACTTCATTAACTCACATACAAAGATGTTGGTTAAGATTTTAAATGTCCAACGTTTCACCAACCTAGCCATCCTCAAAGACTATCTTAACTATAAATTTACACCTCACATCCAACTATTAACATTTTTTGGCGGCTATTCTGCCCAGGACTAATAAATTTAGTCAAAATTAACCTATTTTTTACTTTTTCATTTAATTTTAAAACTTTTAATTACAAATTATCTTACACACTTATCACTCCTTTATTTAGTTAAATAACATTGTTGATAAGTGAGTGATAAAAACATAAGATAATTAAATCAGAAAGTGACAACATTGTCTAAAACGATAAAACTAATTAATTAAGTAAAATTATTAGAATTGGGCAGTATAGCCTGAAGAAAAGTTTCATAGTTGGATGTGAGCTGTAAACTTATAGTTAAGATAGTCCAGTTTGTCCGAAACGTTGCTATTAATTAATTAATAGCATGCCTAATATTTATTAATTAATTTATAATATTTAAAGGTTTGTTAATTTCTTTTTAATATTCCATAGATCCTGTCAGCATTGACCCCTGAAGCTCTCCAAGCTGATCCTGACGACTGCTTCCGTCGTGCTGTCCTTGTGCCCTTGGGTCAAATATCTCCTCCACCTCCTCATACCTTCTTCATCCTAGTGGATTCAGTGGATGAGGGCTATGGAGCACCACCGAGCCCTGGGCGAAGCACGAGCGCACCCACCCAACAGACCAAGACGGTGGGGGACCTCCTTGTGGCCAACCACCACTTGCTACCTCCCTGGCTCCTCCTCTTCATTACCGCCAGGAGGCAGAGCAAACAGATTGCGAAGGCATTCTCTACCTACAAGAAGATTTGCATAGATGACCTCAGGAAATCACAAGTAATAATATATCATCTTTAAATGCAATGTAATGGTACTTAATGTAGATTTTTTTCATTAATCCTTCTAGTAATGATATGTTTATTATTTAATATAAGAGTCATAGACGAGCTGGCTTTTGTGAATATTTCTCATTAGCCTTGGATTTTAATATTTTTCTAGTTCAACAAAAGTTTAATTATTTACATTAAGTAATATTTATACACATAAGGATTTAATTAAACTTTTTAGTACCTATTAGTAGATAAATGCAATCTGCATTCTACCATGAAGCGAACCTTGCTTGTTACAAGTTTGTAATTGGTTATTAAGTTTTATTAGTCATTATTTACTTAAAGCACTATTTAATTTTTAACATGTAAGTATATTTTTTCGGTTTCTAATATTTACAATGTTTTTCTCTTTTTATTTAAATTCTTACTACTGCAGTATTATATATCACCTTCTTATAGTGCTATACATGTACTTTTTTCACTACATTATGTTCGTCATCTAGTTTGGTTTTTAGCCATAAAGCCTGAAAATTATACCAAAATGCTCGCACAAATAAAATGAGTTTCACTCATGTTCTTTACTACTCTATTGCCAGCACCCTCCATTTCCCCCCAACTATCTTCTTCTCACATTGAATCTATGGACAACAATTAATACATCATTATAAAATTAATATTTATTCCATGTAAAGCCGACATACCACTTCTACACTGTATGGTCTATCAAAATTCATTCTTTTTACTTCAAAGTTAGAAATATTGCCTCATGAGGGATATTCTATCAAAAATTAATTTACTCATTACTCATAAATAATAATTTTTTTCGGCAAATTAAAATTCTGTATCTAAACATTATTAAGTTTATTTTAAAATTTAAATTTCCTCAACAAATCAATATTTTTATTATAAATTTGACACAACTACATGAGATTGACATTTTGTTCACTTTTTGGATTTTGTTCTGTTCAAACTAGATAAAATTATTAGTCTCGGACAGTACCATCTTATTCTTCAAATATATACAGTCTATTAATGAGATATTAACTCGAGAATAATAATGTCGCACATTTCATCTGTTTTGTTTAGTGTACTGAACAGGTAGACAAAATGTCGAGGTTGAATATCCTCTAAGTAATTTTTTTTTTTTTTTATTATTATGTTTCAAAAGTGGTTATATTGAATTTTTAAAGAATGCTCTTCATGTATGCCTAAATGCATACATCAGGAACATTCTATTTACATATTCCTATTCTTCTATCAATAAACATTTTATAGGTGGTCCGTGACGTGCAGCAGTACATACTTCTGAGGTTGGAGAATGAAGAATGCCTAAGACGACAAATGTGTAGGGGAACAGCAGAAACGCTTAATCAGCTTCATATCAAATCAAACGGCTGTTTTTTATATTTAGAACGGGTACTTGATGGAGTATCCGACGGCTGCATTGTACTCAGGGAAGTCAGAGATATCCCTGGAACCCTCAACGGTCTATATCTCTGGCTTTGTCAACGTCTACTGACCACTAAACACTTTGCTAAGGTTTTTATTTATTTTTATCAACAGTTGAGGATTATTTAATATATATTGACTATTTAAAAACATTTTTCATTGGCTTAGGTAAGACCTTTATTAAACATTATTCTGGCATCAGACCGTGGTATGACTGAAGAAGAAGTGTCCAATGTCATGGTATCCTGTGAAAAGGGCATGTCGAAAGAGGATTTACGTAGAAGGCTGCAGGTCGCTAAAAGGGTGCTCGTAGTTGGGCCAGATTTCACGCTCAGACCGTTCCACAACTCATTCGCTGAGTGGCTGGTGGATGTGAAGCACTGTACGCAGAGGTACCTTTGTTCTACTCAGGCTGGTCATGCGATGATCATCATGCATCTTTCTATGAGGTAGTCTGTCACAATTTTTATACTGGCTCAAATAATTCTTTTTATCATTTTTCTAGAAAGATCTTCCTTTTATTGAATTAAATTGATTAATTATAATTTATAATTAGTCTATATATTATTTTCTGTTTTAGGGGTCCAACACTGTCCCCATTGGATACCGAGAGACTTTCGTATCATATAAGCTGCTTGCCGCAGAATGTTCTCGGACCGCTCGCACCTCTCTGGCTATTGGCTTCCGGAGCTCCCCTTGACCTATGTGATTCTAGTCATCCCGTAGCATCTGAGTACATTAGGGACATTGAAGCGGCTTGCAACCAGGTTAGTTAATGTAAATTTTATATGAGATTGCCTATACTTTTTAGAAAGAAAAAGGGTTTTATTTACTTTTTTATCTAAAATCTATATTAGTGAGTAAACCTGAAGGGTATTGTTTGTTGAAGGTATTTATTTCAAGAACTATGAGTCTGTCTTGAAAGTCTTTTGTGTCGAGTAAGCCATTTAGTTAAACTTATTTCATTTCTCTGTTAATTTGCAAAGTAAGTTTAAATAAAATTTTCATTACATATAACCAGAAAAGTTAAGATGAATTAATGACAATTAAATTAAGTTAAAATGAATAAATGACAATTAATGTTATAACTATAAATCCAATATATTGGATAAATATCCAAGTATTTATATGAAAAAGAAAAATTTAAAAAAAAGTGAGTGTATAAATATTAATAATGTCCTGTTGAAGAATAAGAACAGTAAAGAAGATATCAGTCTGTCCAAAGTGTAGGGACGCACTAGGTGACTGAATTGGCCAGTCTATACTTTGCTTAATATCATAGATTTAACTATATAAAGAGTATTAAAAACAACCATATCTGTAAGATTCACATATAAACAGATTCTTCTTCTTCTGGAATGACTGACCGTGGAGGTGCAAGGCCTCTTGCGATGTTCTATGGAAATAAATTGTGCTTTTCTTGACGAGGCTTTCATAGGGTGAGTTTTCACTCTCAGGTACTATTTTTTTGAGTGCCACCCATTGACTAATGGGCCTCACAAATGCCGGGGGGGAGGGGGAGGCTGTGAGAGAGTATCATATAATTATGTGCTTGAAAATATCCTAGGTTAGGGCCAGGGTTCGAACTCACAACTTTTGGGTTAGTAGACTGGTGCACTACCACGCTGCTACCGCTGCCCCCTACATATAAACAGATTGGCAATAACAAAATAAATGCTATCTATGGCAATGTGATGTTATAATTTTAAATTTATATCCTATTTGTATCCTTTTTGTTGCAAAACTTAATAAATCCTACATTTTTGTAGATCAGCAAAACTGTAAATCCAAAAAAAATTAAGTAACGGATACACTTCACCAAATTTAGGAAAAGCACTGATGAAATTGGATTTTTTATTAAAATACCATATTTCAAACTATTGGCTCCAAAAGTAAACTCTAAAAAAGAAATTAAGTTTTTTCACTTTCTGTCAAAAAAATAAAAATCTGGATGCACTTAATGCATTCATCCAGTTTTACAACTGGCCAACTCAACATATTTCAATTTTTTCTCATTTACAAAATAAAAAAAGTCACAAATTTGGATTATCATTTTAAACTATTTTTTTTTTTTTTTCTCTTTACATGAATATAAAATTAAGAACAGAATTTTCTAATTATATATTAATAACCTAGACTTCCCACTTCCCCTTCCTTTTTTGGTAAATTTAATAATAAAGGAAATTTAATTTTTTTTTTTTTTGGCACTTGACTCACTTATCAATGTTGTAGGGAGGCTGTGAAGAGAGACTTGCTGAAGAAGAAGTTGCCGCTGAAGTTGTTGTTGAAGACTCACCAGCAGAAGTGAACCTCCATTGGTTGGCCGCCGAGGGGGATCCAGTCAAACTGGAAGCTGCCCTTAGCCAAGACAAGTCGGCTCTCGAGCAGACGGATAGGCACGGACAGACACCACTTAACCTTGCTGCAAGATTAGGTCTGGCGCCAATAGTTAAAGTATTGCTGGATGCAGGCGCTGATGTGGACCATGCTGACTGTGATGGATGGACTGCTCTGAGGGCTGCGGCCTGGGGTGGTCATACTCAGGTGATTTTTTACTTTCATATACAGAATATATACTTAGAGAAAGTATAGCAATAGTGCAAAGTTTCAAATTTGAGTCATAAGAAATTTAAATTACATATTTAAAGTGGGTACATGCCTGTGATCTCACGGCAACTGTTTTGATAGCACCGCTAGTGCTACTTTATAGAATCAATTTTTCACATTTTCTCTAAAACAAATTAAATAATTGTACTACTATAAAGTAGCACAGCTAGTGCTACTTTATTTGATCGACTTTCCATATTTTCTCTAAAACAACTTAAATAATTGTTATTACGCTCAGCATGTTGATTTACAATCAAATGGTCTTTAATATCATCTAAGTTTTATCCTCGTTTAAATAGTCAAATGGGGCTTAAATGGTGAATTAAAAAAAAAAAAAAGTAGTTTATTTGATAAAAAATAGACAGTTCTCATTGTTAGCAATAATAAACAGTGGATAAATAAAATATATTAAAGACTTTTATGAATAACTAAAAGAAAAATAGAGATATCCGAATTGAATGTGAAAACCCGTGACTACCCTATCTTTCCCGATTGCATTATGGCTTCATTATCTTTAGTTAAACAGTTGTATTTTTATATGCTCCAATATGAGATGTATTATATTGGTTGCTTTTTTATTTTATTATTATTATTATAATATAACTTACATTTCTTTTGACTTCCGATTTATTGTTACAGGTAGTGGAGTTAGTATTAGCCGCTGGAGCTACCGTCGATAGCTGTGATAGGGACCAGAGGACAGCACTAAGAGCGGCTGCATGGGGTGGTCATGCAGATATTGTTTCGCTACTTCTTGAAGCCAAAGCTGATGTTAGTATATTAACATATTATAACTTAGTTTATCTGAGGTTTTTGTTACGTTTCTAAAACCAGATCAGTTGTATATTAGTAATGATTACAAGAAAAATATATCAAAACTACATCTATTTAATTCAAATATTCTCTAGGATAAAATGTTGGGAGATATTACAAGAATTAATTATAATTAGCTGGTATCACTGGAATAAATGGAATGGACTGTATTTGTAATGGATATGAAATAATTTATGCTTGGTAATTATTATTATTATATGGGCGACAGATCATGGAGGCCGAAGTCCTCGCACAATGTATTTTCTAATACATCCCGCGTTTCTTGACGTGGTTTTTTCGCAGGGTTGGTTCATCACTCTCACCTCTATTTTTTGTGAGTGCCACCCATTGGTTAACAGGCCTCACAAATGATCGGGGGAAGTTGTGAGTTTTACATTATTTTATGTTTCAAAAAAGTCCAGGAGGGACCGGGATTCCATCTGACAACCTTTGGGATAGTAGACTGGTGCGTGCAAGGATGCTACCGCTGTTCCCCATATAGATGGTAAACAACGTGAAAATAAACCTCTATTCTTGAAATAGTTATAAAACAATTGATTATATGCAGTTTAGCCAAAAGTGTTTTACAATTTAGGTTAGTAGTAGTAGTAGTAAATTAATTTTTATTTAGACTATTGATTTAAATGGGGTTACATAAAATAATAGGTTACTTGTAGGTTGATTCTTGTGATGTTCTACTGAGGTTTGGTTGATCACTAATCAAGATTGGTTTCTCTCATGCTCTCTTCCCTCCTTCATCCTGGCTGCTGTGTAAAATTACTCACTCATGATGAATTGTAGGCTGCAGTACATTGTTAGAAAGTACTGTTACTAGTCCAACAGTTGTGCTAGGAGTTAATTTGGTTAGAATCGGGCTCAACTGCCAGATTTTTACTCTATGAAGGGTACCCACTTCATGAGGCTGAGTGGACCCCGGAGAGCTTTTGAACTCACAGGGCTGACTCATGGCTATGGGAAAACAGAAAATAATTATCTCCCACAATTGGATTCGAACCCGGGTCCTTGGAGTTAGTAGCATAGTGCCTTACCACTGAGCTACCTGCTCCAACAACATTATGTAGTGTAAATTAATAGTTGTATACTCACTTTATGTTCTTTTTACATAGCATTTAACTTTCACTTCATAATATTTTAAGTGAAGGGTGTGGAAGGGGAACTGAACTTATTAAGTGAATCAATCTTTATAGACCAGTAAACCTGAAATCATAAAACTTTTTTTGTAACAACCCTTAGCATTTATTTTGCACATAATGAAAATGACTTAATTGTTTCAGGGAAATAACTGCAGAAACTATTTTATTTTAAAATTCAATCTCTTGTATACATGAGATCAAAATTTTAAAAAATATCTAAAGTATAAACAAATTTCATATGACAATCCTCAGAAATTAAATAAGGAGTAGTATTTAAGTTAATATAACCTTTCATCAACCTATATAAGAAAACATAAATAAATAAAAATAAAATTATTTTAGAATAAAAAAATATTAGTATCTGGATTTGAATTGGATAGATGTTTTTAGTCAATCTTTATTATTAAGTAATTCAAATTCTCTTTTTTTTATATATTTAACAGTAACAAAGTTTAAAATACTGTTTCAAAATTTTTCCCTACTCAGGAAAAGTATAATTTTTTTTTCTCTTACCAATGAGATCTTTCTATTTAGAAGGTCTATTAGGGAGTTTATATTATTTGTTTGGACAAATTAATAAATCATTTTTAAAATATTTGAGTAATTGGAATATTTCTTAAATCTTGAAAATACAAAATTACAACGTGAATTGGTGTGGAAAAATTGATTAGATTTGATCTAGATTTATTCTCTTTGCTTGAGAATTTCCGCCGATGGGCAGGGCCATTGTTTATTTTGAAAATAGAAGACTCTGAGCATGGATTCCGAGTGTTTGTTTGAAAATTTAATTGTTCAGTTGTTATTGTTTGTTTTAAAAATTAAGAGTGAGTGTTTGCTTGTTTATTTTCAGTTTGAAGTGTTCGTTTTGTTTGGTAAGCAGCAGTTTTTATTTGAGCCTGAGTTTTCATAAAATAAGTCGTAGTCTCAATGAATAAATATATAATATTAATGTTTTAATATTTTTTATAAAATTATATAGCTGAAATATAGTATATTGATCACATGAAAAATTTCTTTTGTTTAATTAGGAAATTAAAAAAAGGAATTTTTCAGTGTTATTTCGATAATTTATTTATTGTGTGTGTATGTGCATGTGTTTTCTAAAAATTGAAGAACTGATCAATTTCAAGTTCACACATCAAAAATGTAACTGTACTTTATTTTGTATTTATATTTTTTCTCTATTACCAGCGGAAAAGTGTTATTATATCATTCCTATGTTATTTATCAAAATTTTTTTTTGTTGTTATGGTAAAGAGAAAAGGTAAAATCACATAATAGAGATAGTACATCTTACATCAATGGAATTAAAAATATTAAATAAATTGAGATAGATATCAGTCTGAGGCAGTTTGAAAAAATTTTTTTGCGCACCAGGTAAATAGAACAGACTGTGAGGGTAGAACAGCACTGATCGCCGCTGCTTACATGGGCCATGCAGATATCGTCGAGAAGTTGTTAGATTACCACGCCGATATCAACCACCAAGACAGTGACGGAAGGACTGCACTCAGCGTTGCCGCTCTCTGTGTCCCGGCCAGCGAAGGATATACAAAGGTATCGTCGAGATGTGTATATAATAATCACCCATTAAGTTCTTCAATGAAACTACAATTGATGAACTTTATCTAAACCCTGGTTAAATATGGTTTATCTTTCTTAATTAGGTCGTAAACATTCTTCTGGAGAGAGGATCTGATGTAGATCACGAAGACAAAGATGGTATGACTCCTCTTCTGGTAGCAGCTTTTGAAGGGCACAGGTATCTTTCGTTCATTATTATCATTTATTTAATTATAAATTGTGACATTTTATTTAGTAGAACTAACATCCACAAAAGTAAAATTGTCTAGAAACAATAAATTCAATAAAAATCAAGCAATTTTTGTTTATTTCAATGTTTAGTGCTTTTATTTATTAATTTTTTTTTTTTTCCGTTAGAGATGTTTGTGAGCTTCTCCTCGAGGCTGAGGCTGATGTAGACCACACAGACGCAGCAGGGAGAACAGGGCTCTGGGCTGCAGCTTCAATGGGCCATGCTCCTGTTGTATCGTTGTTCCTGTTCTGGGGGGCATCCGTTGACGCTATTGATCCCGAGGGGAGAACTGTACTACTAGTAGCTGCAGCCCAAGGAAGTGAAGCTGTCGTTAACCTGCTCATCGAACGTGGTAAAGAATAGTTGTAGCTAGCTATATTATATATTGTAATATTTAAAAAATAAGTAATAGGCATTAACTACCTTTCTTACACTCAGATATTAAAATAAGTTTGATGCCTGGCAAGGTTTAAATTCATCATCATCATCAATCAGCGTGACAACCCATTACTGAATCCTGGCCTCCTCACGCAGCTTCCACCAGTTTAACCTGTTAAGTGCAGCTGCTCTCCAATTCCTCACTCCTAGCAGGTTCCTTGAATCCTCTTCAACACCATCCAACCATCGAAGCTTTGAGCGGCCCCTCGGCTGTGTTCCAAGTAGGCGCTCATTGAGAAGTTTATTTGGGATCTCATCATTCCCATCCTTGCCACATGGCCTGCCCAGCACACCCTACCAATTCCCACAATTTTTCCAACATCAGGCTCACCAATTAGAAGTAGACTTCCATAGTTGTTCATCTGCTCTATACTGTACCATCCTTTACTGGGCCATAGATACATCTGAGTATCTTCCTCTTAAACGTTTGGAGATCGCTTTCATCGGCCTTCAAAATTGCCCAAGTTTTCAAGGCATAGAGGAGCAATGGTCAAATTAACATTTTGTACATTCTAGTTTTCGTGGATCTTGATAGTGAGATACAACCAAAGTGCCGACACAGTCCAAAAAAACACCTATTGGCCAATGTTATTCGTCTCCTTATCTCGGCCAAAACCTCATTGGTAAAGGTTTAAATTGATTCAACAAAATATTAACCAGATATGAGAATTTTATTTTAATTTTTTTAACATTATATACTCTATTTTAGGGCGAACAATCACACAGAAATATTATTCTTAAAAATAAGTTTAAACATTATTTTAGGCATGAAGCAAAATGGAATTAATAGCGAGCTAACCATTACTATTTTTAGTGATGATTCTTGATGTTCGTTATTTGATGATAATTAACCTGGGAGAGGTGTTGCTATGAGTATTTTGCTCACATTGGGAAATAAACGTCTTTATTTTCCTAGTATTTCATCTGTTGTTTTTTTTATACTTTTGTCTACCTTCCCTTTACTTTTTGATGTTGTTATTGCCGCTAGTTTATGTTACACCCTATTTTATCTCCCCTCCTAAATTCAATTCAGTTTTACTCTGTCCATCTCTCCCACCAGTACACTACTAACGAGACATATTTTTTCCCCTAATTTAAGCATTTTGCTCACCTGGACACCTCCTGCATTTATTTTGAATCATGACCAGAGAGAGTGGTTATCAAGGGATGTACCTCTTAATTGCTGTTGATTATAAGACGTCATGTTTTTACAGTTGAATAGGTAACGGAGAAGGGAGTAGACAAAGGATGATCAGCTACTCTCCCGTCATCTAAACAAACAAGTGTTGCTTTCTTTCCCTTTGTCTATTACAAACATTTGGATTTTTGATACTAATATCGATTATTGTACTATCGTTATAGGTTTTTATAGTGCATGAATATGGGACAGTGGTCCCGAAACGTTGTACAATGTTAATGAATAAATAAATAATAATTTATTGAAAATGATGGAAGTAATAAACCTCAAAAAATTGACTCACCAGACATCCTAGAGAGATAATCCAGATTAACAACTATATTTAGACACTATTTTTTCTCAGATTTAATGATTAATAATTAATTAAACCACTTTACAAAAATGTTGGGAAAATACAACATTATGGAACTTGGCTTCACCTTTATTTTTCATATTTTTTGTAATACTGATCTTAGTCAATTGAGATTTATTGACTACTTAAAAAACATTTTGAACAGATATGCAATACTTTTGAATGGTTGCCTTGTTCTTTTTGTAGGTATGGATGAACAGCACAGAGACAATTGCGGATGGTCTGCTTTGCACTATGCTGCTCTGGAGGGACACTGCGGGGTCGTGCGTGCTCTATGCCTGGCTGGGGCAAGGCCAACCTTGACTGATAATGATGGAAGAGCTCCGATCATGTTGGCTGCACAGGAGGGTCACTGTCAGTTGGTCAGGGAACTGGTCGAGGAGCACGGTGCCGATGTTGACCAGAGGGCCCACGACAAGACAACTGCTCTCAGGTAGTAATTTATTAGCAGAGATGGCCAAAAATTAGCTATTAGTTTCATAGTTGCCCAACTCTGTTTATTAGTGTTATTAATTTGAAATTAAATTACTATAATAATAATAATAAAGGCTTAACGAAACCAAAGGTTATGTTTATATACATTTGTCTAGTGACACCCTTTCATAACCAATCCACAAGATCTGTCTTGATGAAATCCTCCCATCTATGCTTTGTTCTGCCCCTCAGACATTTACCCTTCGGATCAGTGTTTATTAACTTTTGGAGACCCATTTGTTACTAAAAAATCCTTAATAGTCTAATTTCTTTTTCCTATTTCAGATTTCGATATACCTCTGTCAATTAATAGTATCATTTTATTTATCACTTTGAGCCTAATTGCATGCCGCATCCAGAAATAATACCAAATGGAATACTTTTCTTTATAACTCATTTCTTTTTTTAAATAGTTATTGGATATCATTATTCAATATAAGTGGATCATCTGAAGAAATAAAATTATAAAGTGAATAAATAAAGGTGTTCATTGAAATGTTTAAGCACATGAAATGTACACTCTTATTTCAAGCAAATTATTTTTGAATCCATGTTTGTTATGGGCTTTCAAATATTGTTAAATTGATGTAATAGTTTTATTTTTAATGAAAGAAGATGGTCTACGTAATGGTCAAAACGTAGCTCAAATACCATAATAAAATAGGAATTTGTACTTTATAGATTGCTTGTATATTTATTCTCTTTGATTTCAAATTAAAACTGATTTTATAAACAACGATGTCTTAAGCATCTTTATTGCAATCAACAGGTTAGCTGCTCTCCAAGGGCATCAGAACGTTGTTAGAGCATTACTAAGTTACGGAGCTGATGTAAACGCCCAAGATGCTGATGGGAGAAGTACCCTGTACATCCTCGCCCTAGAAAATAGACTGCAAATGGCTGAATTCTTGATTGACCCTGGGGGTGCTGACGTGGAAGTCAGGGATCTGGAAGGAAGAACTGCCCTACACGTGAGTGCCTGGCAAGGTCATAGCGATATGGTTTCGTTACTGCTTGGCCACGGAAGGGCGGATCCTAATGCAGTCGATAACGAGAGGCGGACGCCGCTTCATTCTGCTGCATGGCAAGGTCACGCCCAGGTTGTTAGGCTTCTTCTGGATGCTGGTGCGAGGGCTGATGATACCTGTAATCAAGGAGCTACGGCATTGGGTAAATAAATAATTGTATAACAATTAATGTCATGAAATCGGTATTTGTTTATACTAACAATGGAGAGGACAAATTTTATTATCTTCTTCCTGTTCATTTTAGAAATATTAATTTTTTTAAGACACTGATGAGTTTGCATTTGTTAACTTTATCCCTAAGAGAGATTGTTGGCTGTACCTTATACTTGCCTTTATAAATATCGATGGGTAAATAAACATACAACTGAAACATTTTATATTTAAAATTGGTTGGCCGCAACAATAAGCATTGTGGTTTTTAAGATATAGTAATGAGTGAGTGGTTAGAGACATCTACAACCAGGTTTTAGTATGGAGATTATACAAGGATTGCAACCATAACATTTAATTTTTTTTAATTTTATATGAATGTCTGTATCCCCTATTTAGGAATAGCTGCTCAAGAAGGACATGAGGAGTGTGTCCGTGTGCTGCTGTCAGTGGGAGCTGATCCTAACCACTGCGACCAGTGTGGTCGTAATGCCCTGAGGGTCGCTGCAAAGTCGGGTCACCAAGCTGTGGTGAGGCTTCTTGAGCAGGCCACATCTAGCCTTCATCCTCCATCCAGTCTGCCGATTCATAATGGTAATTGTCAATACTTCAAGTGTTCAATTATAGCTTTAATCAGTGTATCCTTTTAATAATTATACTTAGAAGAGTTTAGATAATTTTTAGTGGACTGGATCTCAAAAGGACTTCCAGATGTGTAAACTATATTTATTATTATTTTATGGGCAATAGACCATGGAGGCCTAAGTCCTCGCGTGATGTATTTTCCAATATTAGGATGTAATATTTCCAATATTAGGAAATACATCGCGCATTTCTTGACGTGTTTTTTCGCACCTATTTTTTGTGAGTGCCACCCATTGGCTAACAGGCCTCACAAATGCCCAGGGAAGGTTGTCAGTGAGTTTTGCATTATTTTGTGCTTGAAAAAAGCCCAGGTGGGACCGGGATTCGATCCGATAACCTGTGGCTTGATAGACTGGCGTGTTACCACGCTGCTACCGCTGCCCCCAATTTGTAAACAATATAGTGTTCGTAATAAAACATGATTTATTTATTTCCTCGGCACTACAACCTTTGGTAGATCCTGGTATACTTATTATCCTCCAAAATTCAGCTCTACCTTGCTCCATATTACTCCATCCATGGACCACAACTTTGTTTACCTATGAAGGAATACAGATGTTTTCCTTGCTGTTTCTCTTTCACATACTGACCTGAACCTCTTCAATTACTAATTGTTGCTGATATTTTCAAATATCATGTTGATATAATGATCAAAATAAAATTATAATATTGTTTTAAATTATAATAATACAATTGCTACAAATTGAACAGTCCTAGAAAAAAAGGACTTGCTATTCGATTTCACTTATAATAGGTGTACAAACTGCCCCCTTAAATTTTCTTTGGAAGAGCATTGTGTTGGAAATATATTCAGCACATAATCTCCCAATAACCTAACACAAAAAGTTAAAACATATGTTTTTACTACTATATCGTAATCATTCAGATTATCAGTTTTCACAATTTTTTTCCTTACACAAAGTTCAATTTTACAATTACTTTTTTATGGGCAACATTCTTCAAACATTAATGATATTTTTACTAATATGTTTTTAGGAAGCATACTCTGCCCAAGTGCCCCATCTCTCCAGGACTCCCCGGAACTTACAGGAAAGCGAAGATCTCTTGTTTCTAGTGACAGCAGTAATCTTACCAACAGCACTAGAAGCTCACACAAAGACACACAGGTCAGTCAGTATAATATTAGTCAAATTTCTATGTGGGAATGGGTAGCTCTAGTAATTTCAAGGTCCTGGGTCCGAATCCGGGTGTGGCAGATAATAATTTTCTGTACCACTGTAGCCATGAATCAGCCCTGTAGGGTCAGGAACCCTCTGGCATCCACCCAGCAGCATGAAGTGGGTCCCTTTAATTGGGTAAAAATCTAAAGGTCGAGCGTGATTCTGACGTAATCACCTCCTTGCACAATCGTTGGTCTAGTAACAGTACTTCTTTACAAAATACTGCTCCCCTGACCCTTCACGGGTTGTAGAGGTACAGATTTCATATAATAAGTCAAAGTTCTTTAATAAAAATTCATTATATTTAAATGTATTTTCTTTCTTCAAGTTATGAGAAAGATGGCTTTTAGAACTTCAATCGTTAGTAGTCTTCTGCATGTTACAATCATTGCCATAATTAATCTGATTTTAAATATAAATATCTATCAGAAGGTTGTAGATCGATTGTATGTGATTAATTTAAGATTGAAGAAGTTTGTCGGGGGGTGCGGTCAGCAAAGAACAACATAAGTAAACAAAACCATATTTATTTATTTTATGCCATAAAATTTGCTGACCGCACCCCCGACAAACTTCTTCAAGCATTAATCTACGGTCAACTATCTACACCTCATCGTGATTAATTTAACTAAGATGATCAATAAAACTATTTATGAGGAGACTACGTTTCACCCCACTTTCCAGGGCTTTCTACATATGACAGATTTGACAGACCGGACAGAGGATTTGAATGCAGATTTTGTAGGATATAAGAAGAACACTGAGTTCTAATTAGTTAGAATAGAAAGGATACTAGATAAGGTGAAACTTAAATTTGGAGTTATATGTGTTACTCTGTTGATCCTGAAAACAAATTGTATCGATCAATTTATAAGACACTTAAGCTTAGCTTTGAGTTCACCCAAGAGTCCACAGTGCATCATGAAGACGTAGCCAAAGTGGAGAAAAACAAGTGAGGAAACTAAGAGTTAAGAGATTTTATGTGATGTATGCATATGACCCATAGGTTTTTCCATTGGTATTGATAATAATTATATTGTATTACATAATTAAATATTTATGTTATTCCTTCTTTTTAGGGTCAGTTGACATTCACCCAGCAGTTGGAGCATTGCTCTCGAAGATCCAAGGTCTTGAGCCCATTGCAATCGCAGCCACCCAGCCCTATCTACGCCTCACCTCCGACTAGTCCTCAAAATCCTTGCAGTTAGTGAAATATTTTGTATTTCTTGTTTATTTGTTTATTATAGTGCTCATTTTAATAAATAAAAAAACTCATTTAGGTATGGCTAGAAGATCTGTCCTATTTTTTATACGATAATTGTATATTTATTTGTTTGGGAGAAACCCAATACACTTTGATTTAGCGAGGAAAGTAAATGGATTATATATATACAAATATAGATACTCAACAAGAATAATACATTAAAAATCATTTGTTTACATTAATAATGCATAATGCATCTTAGCTGGACATGGTATTTACATTTCTCACAATTGATAAAAAAATTACTGTATATTTAACATTATCAAAACGGCAAAAACTACGCATCGTATTTATAAGGTAGGTATTCAGATCTAACTTTGAGGTTTTGTAGTATTTAAAAAAATCACCAATTCAATACACCCCAGATCTTGCTAATGCTGAGCTGAGCTATCAGCCCTATTTAGCACTCTAACACCATATGAGTTTCTTGATTTTAACATACGTAAATACAGAACCTGTGCTCTGTGAATGCTCCTATTTAAAAATATTTTACAAATCAATTACTAAAATGAAAGAAGCACAACTTAATATTTAGAATTAATAAAACGGATTAGCATTCTCTACATTTTAAAAATATTATATGGAGGTTGTTTTTCATTTATTTTTAAAATTATTTCTAAATTTGGTTTTGCTGGCTTCCAACAACCAAGACTTTCAATACAACATAAGTGTTGTGCAAGAGGAAATGGCCTCGATAAACTTGAAAATTAACCCGGAAAAGACCACATGTATAAGGATAGGAAAGAAACCCTGGAGAATAATGAGGGTGATCAGAGCGAATGGAGAAAGACTAGAGCAGGACCAGAATTTCAAATATCTAGTTGCTCATCTGAACGATAGCGGCTACATTGATGTGGAAGTTTCTCAAAGAATAAATGTAGCTTGAAGAATATTTAGTTTGCTTCGAAGGGGTTTCCTGGGCAAAAGGGAGGTGACGAGAAAAAATTAAATAATGTCTACGAATCAATGCCCCTCCCTATTTTTTCCTACTCTTCCGAATCGTGGACTCTCACCTCGAAACACAAGAGCCTGATCCAATCCGTGGGGTGGAAGCGGTACCTTCGTTAGGTGGAAGAAAGGACACAACGAGATAGAGTACGGAATAGTACCATTCGTACTAACCTCAGAGCCAAACAGACTGAGAAGATCTTATAGGGGCACAAGGTAAGATGGTTCAGATACCTCCTTCGGATGGACTAAGAAAGAACTGCCAGAAAGACATATGAGTCTCGTGTGGAGGGAAGAAGGCCTAGAGGAAGACCACGTATTTCCTGGGAGGAGAGTGTTACGGAGGTGGGATATGGACTGGAGTAGGAGAAGGGAGATGGTCCAAGAGTGATATTTAAAGATATAAAAGATATTTGGTCCAGACTCTGCAAATTGTGACCCCACACTGCGCAGGCGGTAAAGGGGATAAAATGATTATGGTGATTTTTAAATTTAATTTTTATTTCAATGAATTAGATGATTTATTATAAATTTTAATGTTGAAAAATTATATCACCGATTTGGCCAGAACCAGATATCAATCCTTTCATGATAAACTTCCTTAACACCCAAATCCACTTGTTTCTAACCTGGCTTCTTTGGTACCTGACAATCCTCCTTGGTGTCGGAAAAGAAGATGGCTTCGAGATCTTCTCCTTTTGAAATATTATTGGAGTTCTATTGTCGGGTAAATTCTCCACATGTTTGTATCATGCCATTGTATAACTAACGTCAGATTTATATATTTTTAATACAGTTGTAAATATCAATAAATAAATTTTTAAAAAATTGAAAAATAAAAAAATTCTATTTACATTGCTTGGAAATGTTGGTTTACTGAATGGTATTACTTATATTTTTTTTACTAATGTATTTTTCTTTTGTAGATGACCATTTTTCAAGAGACACTCACATGAGAATAATTTTGGGAAATAGTAAAACATCACCTACCAGAGAAAGGTAGTTTTTCATTTTCACTTTTTTTTTTAAAACACTTATTTATTTTCTTTAAAAATAAATATTCATTTTATTTTTATAATGACTAGGTCTACCAAAACTAAGAGGAATGGTATAGTAACGAATCCAGCACTGAGGATAGTTCCCGCAATAAGAAATGGTCTAGAGTTTGCTGCCGGTCGTTGGGGACATAATAACTCTGCTACGCCCTCTAACAGCTTTCAATGGAGAAAGGAAACTCCACTTTAGCGATGGTAAAGATAGGAAATTATTAATTTTCATTAGTATTTTGATCTCCTTTCTATTTATTTTTATATGCTCCATAACAAATAATAATTATTTTTATTGCAAATATTAGGTAATTAATTTTTAAAAAAGGTACTGGTTCTATAATCAAACAAATTAATTTTTTTTCACATCATTTTTGTTTCTTAGGCATTTTCAAGAAAAATACTAAGTTGATTAGTATTATATAATACAATAAATTATACTTTACTATAATAGTATTATTTTAGTCAAAATATTAAATTTCTTTAATTAGATATCTGTCACCAGGGAGAAGAATATGGCTAAGAGCAGTCGAAGTGGCAGCGATATTTGACAACGATGTGACCAAAGCACTTTTCTCTAAACACAGCTCCTGCCCAGCAACCCTTCCCGTCTTAAATGTTGCCCTTTTTGATGCCTTTTCATCTTGAGTCAATTCAATATTCTTGAAAAGGGAATTTGAAATTATTTTGTTACTCAGGAACTAGCGAGCTCATTCCAGTTATAAAACTAATCCAAAAAAGGAAATTCCTCAAGTATAAGAAAGAAAAAAAAACTTCTATTTACGAAGATATATATATTTTTTGTTCATACATATTGTAACTGTAGGCGCCATGTGTGTTAAACAGACGTATTATTTATAGATATTATATATATACATTAATTTTTAAGATAATTAAAATAAAATGTCTATTTTTATTTTATTCTGTTACTCTAGATCTCAACTTATTCGGGCTTATTTATTAGTCCGTTTAAATTAGCTGAAGGTTTAGTTGGCTTACAAAAAAAAAGTAATTAACGAGAATCGCGTTAAGGCAGAAACTTTTAAATACTTACCAGTATTATGTAATCATACATATGTGTTACCACATTATTTTAACATCATAACTTAAAATAGGTTGTAGGCGAAATAAGTTTTGGCTGTGGATTACTCAGTAATTATAAAGAGGAATGCCAGAGCATATTATTCTATTATGTAGGATGTAAAAAAAAAAAATATTAATTAGTCTGTCGATAAGTTATACTTAATAATGTATATATGGATTTCTCTAATGTAATCGAGATTGTGTAAAGTTAATTTCGTTAGCACCCTCGGATGGAGTAAAAACATGTAACAGATCCAAACACAATATATCTTTTTAAAAAACTTGTCCTATCCATGTCTTGATTTAGCTGTTTTAGTAGAAGTTCCTACTGAAGATAGCTTAGTATAATTCCTTGTTAGGTTTACTTATCTTCTTTATTTTATGCTCTACTTAATTTGTCATTTATGATTAGAGACCAGATTTTCATTAAATTAAATATTTAAAAAAAGTAATGTTAATTATTGCATTATGAAAATATTTTTCTAATAATTTTAATATGTAGGAACTCCTAAATGATCAGTCATCATTCAAAAGCCAGACTGAAGTGACTGACATTTATCATGAATACCACTCCACTATCAGTCCGACTGCGACAAACAGCTTGTGTTAGCATTCAGAATGTCAGTCGGAATGACTGGCTGATGTGTTGGTCATAAATCATGAAGTTCTCCTACACTTCCAAGTCTGATTGACTCCTACTTTTAAATGTGATACTAAAGATTAACAATATTATCCAATATCTCTTTCAGTTCATAGTAAACAGAAAAGTTTTTTGGTCATTATTGCGTTTTATTTGTCTGCAAGAATGAAGTAGCAGAATAAATGCACACAATAAACTAAGAACTCACAGCATCCTCTCTGTTTCTGTACCGATAATCTTTGATTTTACTGTCATTCCAACTGTGGTTTCTATTAAAATATATGAAGTCTTAAAAGTAAAATCAATACTTTATCATTTATTTTAATTTAAAACATTTTTACATGAAGAAAATTAGAATGACTAATAAATAATAACTATTTTAGTTTCCGAGAATCAATAGGAAAATTAAAAATGAAGGAGGAATAAGAAATTAAAAGTTCCCAGCTTTGATTATGAATAAAAATAATAATTAATAAAAGATAATAATAATAATATATAGTTCATTCCACGAGGCAAGAGATATCGTGTAAACAAAAGTCCATGAAAGGTTGGGTTGTATTCCTTTGTTTGAGGAGGATCCACAGCTTTCAGCACCAAACAAAGACCTGGGCCTTATGGGTAATGTGGGTATGGTTGGGAAGGAATCTTGACCCATTTACTGGCTGCATTCTGTCTCTCTTTAAATTACAACTTGGAGATAAGAGTGTAATGGAGGGGGTTAGCTACCAGGGAAAGTGAAGCCAATTAGGCAAGTCTTATGATGAACACCAAGGGTGTGACAGAATAGTAGGAGCCAATAATTGGCTGCCTTCAGTAAATTTAAATTTACATACTGAGTCCTTAAGGGCATGGCCCATTAACTTTTGCTTTGAAGGAGAATAGGTTATGTTACCCCTATGGTTTTCGTTCACCTGATTTCTCTTATATCATGGAATGGACTAGAAATAGAATAAAAAAATATGTTAATACAACAAGACCAAAGATAGTAAAATTGGCTGATTCGGCACGGTATGCAATTCAATAAATATCTGGTCTCTATATATTATGATAATATTCTTAACTTTATTATCATTTTTAAAAATTTAATTTAAGAATAATTATATTTATAAATCGGCTAGTATATTTTTCGGATCTAATTGTCCTAAATGCCTAATTTGGCCCCAAAAAACAAAGAAGATATGACAGAAAACGTTTCATCTAATTTTCATATTTTGCCCTTAATCATTGATCTATGTCAGGTATGTCAAATATGGTTAGCAACATTATTATTAATGATTATACAGGTTCTTTTAAAAAAAAAAATTAAAGAGAGAGGGAGAAAACAATGTTTTATGGTAGTTGAAGATTTTAATTCAAGAAAATGATCATTAAATATAAATCTGATTGCAAATATGTTTTGCTGCAAGTTTGTTTTTAAAAGATATAAATGAGGAATGTTCTATCAAAAGTTAATTAATTAACTTCAATTTTCCCCTATCAAATAAGAGTTATAAATCCAAATTATGAATAGAAATTTAACTCATAAACACAAGATTCTTCCATAGTAATTTCTTAATTACAACTTTCCGAAAGTGAATATATTGACTTTTGACAGAAAACTCCTCAAATAATTTTTTTCAATAACTTTTTTTAAAATTTTATCAAAGATAATTCGGATTTAAAAATAAAATAATATTTTTTGCAAACATTGCAGTGCTTTTTTTACTATTATCTGAAATTGACTAGTTTACAGTAATTTTTGTGGTTTATAGGTTACAAGTTGGCATGCCTGATATAATAGATTAGTAAGTATGCATAGAATGAAAGTAGCATAATTCCAGTTTGAAATTAAAATATATTTATTTTTATCTTTATAGCTCCATGAAAAATTATAATATAAAATGTTTTTTAATAATAACTGAATAAAAATAAATTTGTTTATGATGAAAAGGTCCTCAGAAAATTATCTTTTTAAAATTGAAAAATCATCTTATGATAAACCTGTGATTCTTAAACGAATCCATCACATTTAAAACTTTGTATCATCAATTCAATCTGAGCAAAACTATTTTCATTTATGAAATCATACTTTCATTTTTTTTCTAATATGTGGACCCATGCCACTTTTATTCCTACTGGCTCACATTAAAAAATAATGTATTTGGATTTGCAAAATGTTTTTTCCTCTAAAATTTAATTTATTTGATACGAGAACATCTTATAATAATATTTCCTATGTTTAGGTTAGTTCGGATCATATTTAACCTTAGCTATTTTTGCCATAAGCCGATCTCTAAGATTGATCTCCGTAATTTGAATTACTACTGAATTCAATTTTAGCTAGAGGAGGTAATGCCTGATCAAAATTAGTAACGAGTATTTTTCCATAAGAATAGAAAATTTTGAAAGTGCCATACACTTGCATGGTTTAATTAAAAAAAAAAATATGGAAATAAAAATTAAAACATTAAATTATCAGAAATATTACTACTTAGTTAACTTTATAACTACTAGAATATACAAGATATAGAATAAACAACAAAAAGATATTGATTTTCTTAGCTTCTTTGTTTGAATGTTTTTTCTGTGATGTTGACACTATTAAATATAATTTTGGACATTATTTTCAAAAATCATCATAAATGACTGTTTTGATAAAGCTGTCAGATATTTACTATTTAGTACTTTTTAAAACTAAACCTGATATTTTATTTTTTTTTTTTAGCTTTATAAAACCTTCATATAATATAGATTAATCCCTTGGGTACATTTCGACTACTGAGACTCATCGTACACTTGTCTTGGCTCAATTACGGATGAGGAGACTAATTCTTCATTCAAACTAGGACAAAATTATAGTATGTGAGATATAAGAAAGTCGTGCATTACATCATGCTTTAAAGTCTACTATAAATGAGCTAAAACAGATGAATACAAAAATAAAGTAAATTTCTTATGAGTTTTAAATTTTTAAATTATGCTAAAAAAAAAACAACTAAAAAACAGAACAACATAAGCAGGGTGAATTATCAGCCATAGTAAATAAAACAGATGTATACAAATGCAAATAGCTGTGATAGACTATAGGTTTGTAGATAGGCAGCACTGGTCTAAAAATGTTTTCAAAAAAATTTGTACCCAAAGGTTTAAAAAAGAAATAATTGTGTTTACATTAATAGTAAATATTTTGCTTAAGTTAAATAGATTTGCTGAAATTGTCAACTTTCTATGTTCCAATATGAAATTTTGGTTTTTAATAGCAGTCATGAAGCAGTGTTGGCCAAAAAATAATTTCAAATACAATTACTTTCAAATGAATATGATTTGAAATTGCTGAAATGAAATAATAGAAAGTCTAAATTGAATAATATTAGAAAAAGTAATTTTTTTAGGTAAGAAATAAGTTAATAGATTAAAATATAATCCGATGATGGCAGAGAAGCCTGCAACTTTCTAACAAACTGTAGCTGTAATATTTAAAATACGTTATTCTCAGGAATGGCTGGAAAGGCTGAAACGTAGGTGTGAAATAATAAGAAAAATAAACATGTTAAGACTAAATGGATATTTTTATTATAATTGATATTGTAATTTTGGTTAAGCCAAAGTAACCAAAATTATTAATAAATAGGGAATGTAATTGCAATTAATTTTTGACCAACGCTGTCACAAAGTTCTTTTATTTATATTTTTTTTCCGAAATTAATGTTTTTTCAGGACTTTATTTTATAATTACCATTTTACTGTTGCGGTTATATAGTTTCTTTTGTATTATCAAATTTTTATTCATATAAATTAACATTTAACTTTTTCTGAATATTTTTCTATCAACAGTTTTAAAAGATGTTCTAGTATTAAATTTGTGTGCGATCGTCTGTAACAGTATCGTAAATGACATGGACCTCTATTGTATGATAAGTTTTCTTCTATGTAACGACATATGTGTCTGACAAAATACTATATAATCAAAGTTTAGTTTAGATGCACACGAGTAATTACTTAACTGCACAATTAAGAAGGCTATACAGCTTATTACCTAGCAGAGTTGCATTCGAGCACTAAGCACTGTCGTTTAGTTACGAACCCAAAAAAAAAAGATTAATCGACTAATTATGAATTTTAAAATAATTTATTTCCTTTTGGGGAGTAGTAGTCTGCAAAAAAAAAAAATGTTAATCGATAAGAAAAAAATTGTGAAGTGCATAGCAGAGGATGGGATGTTGGGAAAGACGAGATGTGTTTTGCGTTGTAAGACTGGACAATAGATTTAGGGTAAAGATTAGGATCTAGGTCAGAAGACATTGTATATTTATTAATATAGATTATGTCATATTATAAAGAGTCACGTGCGATGTATTGTCTTAATTAGTCGAAGAAGATAAAAAAAAAAAAAAATTATTCTGAACTTTTAAACAATAGTAGATTATGATAACTATTCCTCATTCTTAATGTGTACTTTGTCGTGTCGGTGAATACGAGTATGTTTCACTCCTAAACCTCTTTCATATCTTTGTCTGTGTATTTGGTGTTATGTGGAAATGATAATCCAGTCTTGACTGTCCTAAGATTAAAATAAAAAAAAATGGAACGTTGTCGCATCATTTATGTCAGAGTGTTAATTTTTTAATCCTCTTTGTGAAAATAAATAAATATATATATATTTTTTCTGAACTGTTTGTGACACGTTCTATGAGGGTATATTAATGAAAATGTAATTATAGGGATGTGTTTCATGTACACAAATTCGTCCAGTTGTTACAAGTTGTTGATATGTCAGATCTTTTGAACCTGCACTATTCTGAGTACGAGTCTTATTTATTCTTTATTCCTTTCTATTCATTCTGTGTACTTTGATTTTTCTTTATTTATGTCCTTTTTTTTTTTTTTAGTGTACTTTCACTGCAATTGCGTTACCAAAAAGCATTGCTTAGTCATATTAAACTGCCAAATATTTAGCTTAAATTATTTAATTTGTATAGTTATTTTTATATTTTTATTCTTTTTAAGTTATCATGTCTTACACGTCAAATTTATATGTTAGTTTTTATTTCCTTTGTATTTATGCCCCTACAATAAATTGTGAATAAATATTATGTCTTGCTTAATTTCTAATCACCTATCTTAACCTAAAAGATATCCAAAAAGAGCGAGTCAGAGTTGGGTAAAAATTAGTTGAGATAAAACCACAAGCTAAAGTTGTCATGGAAACAATCTTTATTTATTAATGGTTCATTTATAAATAAACATGGTTTCCATGGCAATTTTAGCTTTTAGTTTTATCGCACCTAATTTCTGCCCAATCATGGAATAAGTGTTATTTAAAAGTTGGACATGTAAAAACATATATACCTACTCGCAAAATGATTTATTAACAATGTGGGAATGATGTAAAATCATTTACTTAAAATAATTGGGATACAAAAGAGTGAGAATAATTCTTTGAATGAAAAAGAGGTGTGATGGTGCTGGAGTGGAGGGTGAACATTATAACTTAGCCCAGTTTGTGGAATATTATCAGCAACAGAACCATTTGATGGTATGAATTTTTTAGTAGAACATACAAATTTCTACAATAAAAGCAGCCTGTACATTTCATATCCCACTCCTTGAATCTCAGTTTTAATGCACATGATAGCATAAGGGTAACCACCATTAATACTCATAACTTTATAAGCATCTTTTTACTTTCACTTACCTATATATGAAATATACAGTAAGGGGAAGTATTGAGATCTTGAAAAACTTAAAATTCCAGTTTTCAACAGAAATGCACATTTTGAGGTTCTCTGAGTCCAAATAACCAAGTCACTCAGAATGGTCTGTGTGCAGTAAGTCTAGTTCAAAAATAATAAGTCGTATGAAACTAAAATTACTCATTTTTAAGGCAGGAATATGCCTGGGATGTGGCAGCAACTTTTTTCCATCTCGTGCGTCTTCACTAGATGACAATCTAGTTTTCAAAACATGTTATATTTCCAATTCCATTAAAAACTAATGAAGAAATTAGTATATTTTTACTTTTTCTGAGATAATAATATTTGGAACTTGTATTATATATACTAAAAAAAAACTTATTTTAATTACGTACCTGAAAACAAATAATTTGATCTCCTCACACAAGGTATTTATTAATTAAATTTTTTTAAATTTATTTACTGAAATTTACATCTGTACAAAAAAAAAAATACAATAAGTAAGTGTGATAAATGTTTCATAACACATGATAATCTTTAGAAGGAACCGCCCAATGGTGGTACTTCAATCATTGCTTTAAATTAAAAGATCCCTTGCCATCTTCTTTAGAGACCCTTGGAAGATTATCAAGGATTGTTATGGATGAGAGATTAAGAACTAATGAGTTTGGGATGAAAGGGGATATATCTATTTAAGGTAAAATGTAAGGCCTTTATGGATAAGTTTATCTGCGACATAAGGAGCATCAACGATTTTGGGTTGTAAGGATTGGATGTGGGAGGAATATGATGGTTTAGTAGAGCCCCTAAGCTCAATTCCGTGTGTCCAAATAGGTCTGATTTTGATAGAGTACAAGAGTTTTTTGTAGTTAATATAAAGTTTAGAGAATTTGTCTCATATGTGTTGCTGTAATCGAAATCTATGAGCAGTTTCTTGTCCTTTCAGTCTAGTATGGGGATTCCAAGTAAGTCTCTTGTCAAGATGGAGAGTAAGCGATCTGATGGGATTAATTAAGATTTATTTTGATTCTCCAGTTGTGACACTATTCTTTAATGGATGTTATGTTTGACTACAGAGTTTGTGATGCATTATTAGGTTCATTGTTTACAGATAATACACATTAATTAAATTAAATATTTTTAAATTTAAGAAAAGAATTCTTATTTTTTATTGAGTTCTTACAATAATTTAACTCTAAAGTACTATGTTTTATATTAAAAAAATGTATTTGATGTGTTATTATGAACATGTTTTGGAATATTGTAAACTTATTTTTTATATAACCTCTCTATACAAATAAAAGAGATGACAATTTTTAAAACAAAAAATAAATGAGCCGAAACTGTCATTGCATATCTAGATCTTTACTAACTTTTTGCAAAAAATGTTTATAATTATTATCATTTGAGACTACTTCTTTAAGTAAGTTTAAATTGTAAATTTTTTAAAAGTGATGATTAGTTATATAAATTTATGATCCTGGAATTTTTTTAATATAAGCAAGAAGCATTTCAAAATTCTTATAAAGAATATAAATCCTTCACTTATGTATGAATATCGATATCGTTAATCGATATGATACTGACTACATCATATTGTTCTGATATACGTAGTTATTAAATTAATTATTTTGAAAACAAATTTGTTCTAAATTTATTACCTTTATCATGAGATAATTTTAAAATTTCTAGCAACAAAAATAAAGAAAAACTTTTGGTTCTTATTTGCAGTAAGTATTTTGTTTACCGAAGGTTGGGAACATTGCCTTCGCTCCAGTTCTGCTAGATTTTGCAATTTAGTTTTGTGTTTAGTATAATTATTGTTTTTTTTATTATAGTTTCGTTTCATTATTGACAACTACCACCTTGCTGTATACATTGGTTATTATTTCAAAGGTAAGTGATATGTCTAAGTAATACAGTAAATCATTAGTGTTATTATTTCAGTACTACAGTCAATTGAAATGGTAATTCACTTCAATCTAATTTGTTTTAGAAGTATTTAGTTTCTAATTATAAATATCTGGGTTTGCTTGAATAGTGGCACATTTTACGTAACTAAAATTGTTTTATTTTTTATTTAACGTATTTTACCTTGAACTCTGGTTACTTTTGGACAATACTACTAGCTTTGTAACAGGCAATAGAAAGGACCATAGTACAGAAAAAACCTCTGTATACTGTAATATCTTTGGAACACGTCCATTTAAAAATAAAATGAAATAGATTAAAATAAAATTGCAAGATGTGTTCACTATTCAAGTAAAGTATTGACATATATTTAAAATTTTAACAATGACATTTTTTTTTAAATTGTATTTTGTTAAATGATTTTTCTGTATAACAAACATTACGAAATTTCACAATTACAATAGTTTTGAAAATAAAAATGTTTTGAATCAGTTTTTGATTTGTAATAAAATTAATAGAAAAATATATAGGCACTCTTGACAATAAAAAAACAAACTTAATATTGATTTATTTCATGACGACTGAAAACTTTTTATACTTCGAATATGTTGATGAGAGTTCATAGAACAGAAAATTAAAAAAACACAAAATTGAGATTCTGTATATCGTTTTAAAAAAGTTTTTTTTAAATCTCTTTTTTTTTTCTTTTTTAATTTATGAACTCTCAGCTACAGATTTGAAGTAGAAAAATCTTGTTCTGATAAAAGTTTTGATTTATAAATAAATATATCTCCGGAACCGTCACACATAACACATACATAGGAAGTATTATGTAAAATAATAATTAGCTTCCTTTACACATAATGCTTCCTATATTAGTGTTATGTGTGAGAGAATTATATGTTGATAATATGAAAACTTTAGGTTGCCTCCTTGATGATGGTTTAAGGGCCGAAATGGAGAGGAAATAAACCATGATAGGGGTATAGGATCAAATCAAATTGTGTTATTAAAATTGACCACTCTCAAAAAATTAATAAAAAATATATTAGTAGCTCTGTGGTAAGGTACTGTACTATTCACTCCAAAGACCCAGGTTCGAATCTGTCTGTGACAGATAATTATTTTAAACTTAATGATCTTTTACTGGAAGAGTCTTATGAAATTAAACTGGATTTAGTGAATGTCACAATTTCTGTTTGAATCTTCCTTATTTCAAATACAATAATTTATTTCAAGATGAAAGGAATATGGTCCGGGTGCGGTCAAAAAAACTCAAATAGTAGAAATATACTATTTTAATGAGCCAACGTTTCGCCCCACGTTGCAGGGCTTCTTCAGGGCTATTTTGACGGCAGTCAAAACAAAAATCAATCAACAAAAATCTTTTTGTTTTGACTGCCGTCAAAATAGCCCTGAAGAAGCCCTGCAACGTGGGGCGAAACGTTGGCTCATTAAAATAGTATATTTTTACTATTTGAGTTTTTTTGACCGCACCCGGACCATATTCCTTTCATCTTTACACACGGTCAATCAATAATCTTCCAATAATTTATTTCATATCATCAGCAACTACGTTTCGGGAAATTTCCCCCATCTTCAGGTTGCTGATAACAATAACCTATATATAACATATGATTTTCTCCTTTTTTGTCATTCTTGCTAATATATATTAATATTAATGTCATTTAATGAATAAAAACTATTTTATTTCTACTAGTCATACATTTTAGGAGAAAAATATATATAGGTATATATAATATATAATATAGTCAGGAAGGTAATTTTTCCCCTAAAATGTATGACTAGTAGAAATAAAATAGTTTTTATTCATTAAATGACATTAATATTAATATATATTAGCAAGAATGACAAAAAAGGAGATAATTATTTATTTTGCCGCGAGTCAACCCTATGGATTCGGAAGCCCTCCGGGGTCCACCCAGCCTCATAAAGTGGGTACCCTTAATTGAGAAAAAATCTAGAGGTCGAGCGTGCTTCTGACCAAATCCCCTCCTTATACAACCGTTGCTCTAGTAACAGTTCTTCCTTACAAAGTACTGCACCCCTGACTCATCATAGGTTGTAGTGTTACAGATTTCTTTTTGTTTTGTTATATTATATTAGAAACTAATAAATCATTTTTTATTTAACCATATTAGGATGCGGTATTCGGAATCATGTACATATAATAAACAAAACCTCAATTTTCCCCCTTCGTTTCGTTTCATAATTTTTTTTCTGTGAATTATATGTTTATATATATTCAGACACATATAATTATCCTAAAGGAGGTGGAACTGGACTGAGCCGAGACTGACGGGTAGAACAAGTCTCTTGTTCTAATTGCTGCCACATTCCAAGAGCTGAGTATCCCTTATTCAACGATAGTGAGGTCTTTTTTCACGGTCCTTTTCCTTTTTCCAGGACTATTTTCTCCTTTTTATTTTTCACGTCCGGCAGTTTAACGACAGCTGGTAGGGTCCATCAAAGACGAGGCCGAAGAAGAAGACTCCTTGGACACCGATCGGGTTTCAGCTGCGCTATAATTCCTCTTGTTGGCAGGGCTAACCTCTTGCCTAATCTGTCTTGCGGTCCAACGGCTAGTGTTTCATCCTCTGTCCTCTTGTCACCACTCTCTGATACATCGCTATTCTCCCTTCTCTTCGCCATGTAATATCGATCATTTAAGCTTCTATCTAATTATCGATGACAAATCTACCGCTCATTCTTTTTGAGTATTAATGAATAAATTATTGCTAAAAAAATCGTCCAATTAAACAAATAAGACAAACACTTCTTGTATAGAAAAAAAACTGGTGCGAAAATTTCAAACGGTAAATTTTTATTGCAAGATGAATATTATATAAAAAGAGGATAGTCCGGGTGCGGTTAAAATAATAAATAAACTATTAATATGAGCCAACGTTTCGCCCCACTTTGGAGGGCTAAAAAAGATGGAAACAACTAAGGTAATAATGTCAGAGAATAGTTAACATGACAAAAAAAATAATCTAAGGTATGATTTTACAAAATTTTTAAACCCGATCATCCAAAATTTGAAGAGTGTAAGGCTTTATATACCAATTCTGATTGTTTTTTTGTTTCTACTTTGTCCTTTATTTTGCTGATTGGAATGTAATTAAAATTGTTAGTTGATAGTTCTTATGGAATGGCCAAAACGTAGAAGTTACAAGAAAGTCAGTTTTGAATTTTATAATACAAAAATCTTATTATCCAGTTTCTTCTAAAGAGTACAATTTAATTAAATTTGAAAAACTTTTAAATACCTACTTGTTTGTAGATTTTTACGTTTCCTTTTATTTTGCCTCTTTTTATTTTTGGAAAAAGGTAGTTGACTATATGAAGTAAATTGTAGCAAGATAGTTCGGGTGCCGGTCAATAAAGGTATCAAAATAGTAGACAAAACTGTTTAATGGCAACCAACGTTTCGCCTCACTTTGCAGGGCTTCGCTAGGGCTTAATGAAAAGAAGATACAAACTTTGTAAGGAACTACTAGTAGTTTCTAATAAATACAGCCAGGTGTGAAAGAATTGTAAATACGGGACTAATAAATTGTAGAACAACAGCTATTAGAAATAGTTGTAAGTATGGTAAGCAGACAGGTGGAGTTAATGTGGCAAACTCTTTTTATTCTTCTGTTTAAATATATTTGGACAGAGGTTTTTGTTTCTATGTAATTTTTTTTTTCATTTATTTTATTCTTATTTTATTTTATGTTATTTTTTTTTTTTTATTTTGGTATGAATATGATCAGTTATGACTATTATCTAATACCCAACAACGTCTTTGCAGATTGTAATATTTATCAATAAATAAAGTATTGAAAAAACAAAAAAGTGGCAAAGGTAAGCCCTGAAAATTGAGGCGAAACTTTGATTAACATTTAATAATTTTTCTACTATTTTTCATTTTTCATTACCTTCAATTTCTTTTTATTTTGTTTCTATTTATGACAAAACAAATTAAAGCTGATACAAGTTCGAGTGTCTTTTTCCTGCTAGCTTCTCTGGAGCACATAAACTTGTAGGTACCGACATCGATTACTTTTCTGATCAAGGGTTTGTAGATGTTTCGGATTTGCGGCAAGTGGTGAATGTGTGGAACCGGAACACGCTAGCATGTGCTAGGGAGTGAGATTATAGCTCGGAAGACGCTGAGCGCACGGAAGATCCACCCCGAGGAAGATGGTCCTCCGATTGGACAATCTATGAAAGCCGATACATGCCAAGGAGCCAATTAGAGAGTTGCTCCCAACATGAGCAAGATAAGCTACCCATTCGGCTTCTAGAAAGTCCCTTCGCTTTTTGTCATAGTTCAGGTAGAGCTTCTTATCTCAACCGCTCTTCTGGCTCCATTTTATTTTGTTTTTATTTTTTTGTCTACTATCTATCGAAACATCGGTCGTGTTAACATGATCTTTAATAGTCCGTTAACCGGTCGGGATGGGTTTTAGGTATATCCTTTGAAACTAAAAATTTTCCGGTCGCCTGAATCGTTATTTTTTTTTTTAAATGAGACTATTACTGTTTGGACCACATTCACCTGCAAGAGCCAAGCTACATCATAACCGAACTGAGACAAATGGATTTAAAGTTAGTTACTATTTTATTTAAAGTTAAATAAAAAAAAAACTGTCGTGACAGTAAGGCTGCACTGTGTCTGGCGTGATCGTTTTTAGTACAAGCAATTACAGTGAAGTAACTGTCAAGCTAACTACTATCACATGTATACGCCTTGATAGTGAACTATCGTACACTTACCGTTATTGAGGATAGTTACAGTCGTGATAGTTATGTTATATATATTGATATATATAATCAATAATGTAATGTAATGAATTTATTAAACAAATGTATAACCCACTTCTAGACACATGTCCTATATGAATATACTATACTGAGATATACTCGTGGCGCCGAGACGGATTATCGAGCCGCGAAACAGCCAGACTGGAAGATTTATGGACGTAAACAAAATTATCTCCTCGAGGAAAAAAAAATATGGAAGAATTTTAGGAAAGTCTTCTAAGTGGAAAATAATTGAGAACTATATCAAAAAATAAACTCGCATTTAAAGGAACCATAAATCAACATTAATAACATAATTGAGTTAGTAAGACGCCTACGGTATGTAAATGTTACAATGGCTACTCATGTTTAGTTAAGGAGTAACTGCTAACTGTCTTAATATGTAATGAATGAGCCATTTTTATTTTATTTTATTTATTGACAGTAAGCAATGTTGCCAAATACAGTGGGTTGCTATAACTCATAGCTCTAAGATCTAAGATATCTGAACAACTATAAATTAACATTTTGTGAATTTATTTTGTAAATTATCATAAAAACTACTACTCCTACGAAGATAAACGTTATAAACTACTTTATAATATATTTATCTAACTTTAATTTGAATGATAATAGTCATCTGTACGTGGAATAGTTTTTGTGATATATATTTCTCAAAATAAATTCACTAACTACTGATTTTTCAATACATTTTTATGAAATGTTGCTTTTTAAAAATATATATCTCGAGAACTATTGAACGTAAATAGCTCTATTAAGGATCATATTTTATCAAATTTACTCTACTCTAAATGATGCTCTCTTAGGTTTCTAGTGTAAATATTATAAAGTAGTTAATGATATTCAACAAAATAAATTCACAAATGTTGATTTCTAGTTGTTTGGACATAAAATTGGATTTATAAAAAAATCTCAAGAACTATAAGACGTACAGGCGTCTGCCAAAACTCAAATTAAAGCTAGTTAAGTGCAATAAAGTATTTTATAATGTTTATCTTTGTAGGAGTAGTAGTTTTTATGATATTCGCAGATGAATATAAATTTTGTCCGAACAACTATAAATCAATTGATTTTAATAAATATCAAACAAACTACTACACCTAAACGTCGTAAACTACTTTATAGTACATCACAGTAGCTTTCATTTTTGTGCTAAGAGACAATTATACGTCGAATGGTTTTAGAATTATAAATTTCTCAAAATAAATTCACTAATTTCACTTTCAGTAAATTTTTATGAAATGTTGCTTTTAAAAAGATATATCTCGAGAACTATTGAATGTAAATAGCTTTATTAAGGTGAATATTTTATCAAATTTACACTATGCTCTCTTAGGTTTCTAGTATTGTTGGTTTTATCAAAGATATACATACATCTCCGAATGAAAATTTTTTTTTTTTAATTTTGCCCTAACTATACTTGGCAGACTCATCAATTTTGATTATTTATTTTTTTAATTATACATAGTTTTCATAAATGTAATAAAAAATTGGGGTGAAATAACTGCCTTGTATTCTCCATGGCTCTTGTAATATCGAACAACTATAAATCAATCGAACAACTATAAATCAATTGATTTTAATTAATATCAAACAAACTACTACACCTAAACGTCATAAACTACTTTATAATACATCAAAGTAGCCATAATTTTAGTACTAAGAGACAATTGTACGTTAAATGGTTTTAGAAATATAAATTTCTCAAAATAAATTCACTAACTTCTGATTTTTCAGTAAATTTTTATGAAATGTTGCTTTTTTAAAAAGATATATCTCGAGAACTATTGAATGTAAATATCTTTATTAAGGTTCATATTTTATCAAATTTACTCTATGCTCTCTTAGGTTTCTTGTATTGTTGGTTTTATCAAAGATACACATCGCCGAATGAAATTTTTTTTTTTTTAATTTTCCCCTAACTATACTTGGCAGACTCATCAATTTTGCCCAGTTATTATTTTAATTATACATAGTTTTCATAAATGTAATAAAAAATTGGGGTGAAATAACTGCCTTGTATTCTCCATGCCTCTTGTAATATCGAACAACTATAAATCAATTGATTTTATTAAATATCGAACAAACTACTACACCTAAACGTCATAAACTACTTTATAGTACATCACAGTAGCTTTCATTTTTGTGCTAAGAGACAATTGTACGTCGAATGGTTTTAGAAATATAAATTTCTCAAAATAGATTCACTAACTACTCATTTTTCAGTAGATTTTTATGAAATGTTGCTTTTTAAAAAGATATATCTCGAGAACTATTGAATGTAAATAGCTCTATTAACGTTCATATTTTATCAAATTTACTCTATGCTCTCTTAAGTTTCTAGTATTGTTAGTTTTATCAAAGATATACATCTCCGTATGAATGTTTTTTTTTTAATTTTCCCCTAACTATACTTGGGAGACTCATCAATTTTGA